>NW_027417819.1:0-108345 GCF_009905375.1 Apium graveolens | reverse complement strand
CAAAATCTCATCTAAGTTTCTTGAACATTCGAACCCAAATTCGGTAGGAGTATCTCATTATCCCTTTATCATCTTTCCTCAGTATAGATCTCCTCTCCAGTCATTGACTCTCTGCCTTCATTCATTATTTTCTCCTGGCACAATCTGATCTTTTCCAATAACTCTGGCTGCATTGAGATCTCAAAAAGCTTTTCAGTTCCGGTTCGGTTACCTTTACTTCTATTTCCATTCTCTCAAAATCCCTTATCAACTCTCCGAAGTCGTTATCATTCTGAGTCTTTCCTTTCTACTAAGGGCATCAGCCACCACATTGGCTTTCCTGGATGATAGAGAATCTCACAATCATAGTCCTTGATTAGTTCTAACCATCTCCTCTGGCGCATGTTGAGCTCTTTCTGCGTAAATATGTACTTGAGGCTCTTATGGTCTGTGAAAATCTCGCACTTCTCTCCATACAAGTAGTGCCTCCAAATTTTTAAAGCAAATACTATTGCCGCGAGCTCAAGGTCATGAGTAGGATATCTACCTCGTATTCCTTCAGTTGTCTCGATGCATACGCAATAACTTTACCGTGCTGCATAAGCACACATCCTAATCCTTTGTGCGACGTGTCACTATATATCACAAAATCTCCTTTTCCGTCCGGCAATGCCAATACCGGAGCCGTTATCAACCTTTTCTTTAATTCCTGAAAACTGTTCTCGCATTTCTCCGTCCATTCAAACTTCTCTGTCTTACGAGTAAGTCGTGTCAAAGGGGCTGCGATCTTCGCAAAGTCCTGTACAAATCTTCGATAGTAGCCGGCCAATCCTATGAACCTCCTTACCTCTGTGGTGTGGTTGGCCTTTCCCAATTTGAGACCGCCTCTATCTTGGAGGGGTCGACCAATACTCCTTCTTTATTGATCACATGTCCTAAAAACTGTACTTCATTCCGCCAGAATTCACACTTCGAGAATTTGGCATATAACTGCTCCTCTCTGAGTATTCCTAGAGCTATCCTCAAATGCTCTGCATGTTCTGCCTCAGTCCTTGAGTAGATTAAAAATATCATCGATAAAAACTATCACACACTGTCCAAGTACTTCTTAAATACTCTATTCATTAAATCCATGAAAGCCGCTGGGGCATTGGTTAATCTAAAGGACATTACCAAGAACTCATAATGCCCATACCTGGTACGGAACGCTGTCTTGGAAATATCTTCGGTTTAATCTTTAGTTGGTGATATCCAGTTCTCAGGTCGATCTTGGAAAAATAAACAGCATCCTTTAGCTGGTCAAACAGATCGTCTATTCTAGGCAATGGGTACCTGTTCTTTATGGTTAGCTTGTTCAACTCTCGATAGTCGATGCACAACCTCATGCTCCCATCTTTCTTCTTAACAAATAAAACTGGTGCTCCCCACGGAGACACACTGGGTCTTATCATACCCTTATCCAAGAGTTTCCTGCAATTGGATAGCTAATTCCTTCATTTCTAACGGGGCTAACCGGTAAGGTGCTTTTGAAACTGGCGCCGTCCCTGGGGCCAACTCAATAGCAAATTCAATCACTCTATCGGGTGGTAATCCCGGAAGGTCTTGTGGGAATACATCTTCAAATTCGTTGACTACTGGAATATCTTGTAAGTTGGGCACCTCCTTCTGCGTGTCCACCACATAGGCTAGGTAGGCCTCACTTCCTTTTTCGTAGCATCCTTTTGGCCTGGGCCATAGTCAAAAATTTCTGCGTCTGCCTCTTTCCTCTAAATATAACTTCTTTCTTCCCGGGGATATTTAACTTAACTTTCTTCCCTTTACAGTCTATCTGAGCATCGTTGCTAGATAGCCAGTCCATTCCCAAAATCACATCAAACTCCCCTAATTTAAAAGGAATCAGATCAACACTGAAAGATTGCTCCCCTATGCCTATCTCACAGGCGGGGTGAATCTGGTTAACAGGAATAATTTCATGATTGGCTATTTCTACTTGTAAGGGTTCTATCAAGGGTTCAGCCTTAAGTCTTAACTTACGCGCAAGGTCCTTTGATATAAAAGATTTAGTTGCTCCCGAATCAAATAAAACATTTGCACTGACTAAATTTAGAGAAAGGGTACCTGCTATCACATCTGAATCTTTCATAGCATCCTGGACTGTCATGTTGAAAGTCCTCGCAGTAGGTGGCTTATTAGAAGCAGCCCTGCTTGCTCCCGAAGCTGCTGGTTTGTTCATTGGGCATTCCCTCTTCCAATGACCTGGGCGTCCGCACTGATGACAAGTGGTGGTTGGAATGACGGCAGGGGCTGACGAAGGGCATTTGTGAGAATAGTGGCCCACTTGCCCACACTTAAAGCAGGTTACTGACTTTCCCTTACATTCCCCAGAATGCATTCTTCCACAAGTGTTACAGGTTGGCAATGGGGGTCGAGACTGGTTGGAATAAGACATTCTAGACTTCTGGCCGCTCTGGCTCACATTCATGCTCATTGGCCGCTTAAACCCAGTGTTCTTTCCCGGTAGGGACACTGCTCCTCGATTAAATCTAGTTGGGAAGCTCCTTCCTGCTGAACCCCCACCCATGCTCATACTTTTCCTCTTTATTCCCTTCTTCTCTCTTTCCTTCTGCATCTGTTCACTTCCGGCTTCTACAATCGTTGCCTTTTGCACCAGAGTGGCATAGTCCGTAAGCTCAAGGATTGCCACCCTATTCTGAATCCACGGTTTCAGTCCCTGCTGAAACCTCCTAGCTTTCTTTTCCTCGGTGCTCACAAACTCCGGCACAAACCTTGATAACTCAGTAAATTTCACTTCGTACTCTGCTACAGACAAGTTATTCTGCTTTAGCTCCAAGAACTTGAGCTCCATCTGGTTTTCCATAAACCTCGGGAAATACTTCCCCAGAAACAACTGACTAAATCTCTCCAGGTTATAATAGCGTCTGTCTCCATATTTTTCTTGGCCTCCCACCAGTAGTTAGCTTCTCCTTTCAGAAGGTAGGTAGCAAATACAGTCTTCTGTGCCTCCTCGGTACTCAAAATCTCAAAAGATTTCTCCATTTCCTTTAACCACGCCCTTGCCTCAACTGGGTCGGCTGATCCGTGGAACTCAGGGGGCTTAAGGGACTTAAAAGCCCTGAAAGAGTTTGCCACTGCATTGTTACTTCCTTGAGGGGGTGGGTTGGGTTGACGTTCCAAATTCTGCCTTAGGAGTTGCATGAACTGGCTCATGGGATCCATGCCTGGGTTTGGTACTGGTTGCTCAACCTCGGTTTCTCCTTCTTTAGCCTCTATCTCAAATCCCTCAACATCATATGTTTCCTCTTCCTCTTCATACAGGGAGTCATCCTGTTCCACATAATCCTCATCTTCCTCTTCACTGTGTTCTTGGTTTCTATTGTCCTGATTATGGCTTCCCTGGTCCTCAGATCCAGGGTTCGCCCTAGTTCCAATCTTTCTTGGCGGCATGATTCTGATAATAATAAAAACAATTATTGGGAAAATTCAACGTTAGGTCACAATCATATACAACATTGTGCCTTGCATAGCTCTTATAATGGGGAGAACGTATATCGCAATTCTATTATTTTAAGAAAGTTCTAATACGAAGTGCAGTAATAATAATGATAAAACAGTGATCCCGTCACTATGGAACTGAACCGAAAGGAAACAAATATATACATAATGCGAGAAATACATAGTTTGATCTGGTCAAAAGTACAACAGTGCTACAGTCATCTGTCCCAAAAGTGATACACAAGAGTCTATCTGTCTAGTCAGAAAAAGGGATGTTATATACAAGTCAACTATCCCGGAAAATTGGCTCTTACTAAGGCCTCGGCTAACTAGACAACTAGACTATTCCATCATCAATCCTGAATCACACACCGGAGCGGGTCAGCTCCCAAACCCTTTCCATCGCACGACGGAAGATATAGTCGGCCTGCCGCCTGGAGATCCTACCATGCCTGTCCCCCTGGAGCGATCTGAGCCTCGCTCGGGATGTGAGCTCTATCCCCGTAAGCTCCCTCCTCAAGGATCGGGGTATAGAAGCCCTAGTCTCATAAGCTCGGGTACGCCTACCCGCCCTCTCTGCATCCAACTCCCTCCTGGCCTCATCTAGTCGGCCCTCGGCAACAGCCACTCGGGTCCTCAATACATCCTGAACATATCCATGAGCTAACGAAGACTGCCTGTGGGCAGGGTCAAGAGGTGGTGAATCCGGAGCCGCTGAGGGTGCCTCCTCGGTCTGCCTAGGCTCGGAAGTATGGGTCTCTGAGCTGTCATCATCAGGAATCCAAGATAGTGGTGGAGGGGTAGGGGCTCTGACCACCGGAAGTGTGGGTAATGGGATACCAGCATACACTACCATAGGTCCAACACGCTCCTCAGCTACTGGGACCTCATCCGGGTCCTCCTCATCTGGAATAGCAATAACCTCTGTCTCTGACTCCTCTGAGGGGTCCTCCTCATCTGAAATAGCAATGACCTCCGTCTCAGGCTCCTCTGAGGGGTCCTCCTCATCCTCCTCCATCTCAGGCTCCTCCTGATCCTCAACATCTAGCAATGCCTCATCATGCTCACGCTCGAACATCTCAGGGTCCTCTATCTCAGGCGCCTACACATTAAACGAGCTAAGTTACTATCATGATACTTATAAGGATTCCCGTAAGGGTTTTAACTGTCAGCACTACTTTAAGTAGTCCGACCATGAACTTGGCAAGAGTTCTTATTATCTTTGTGAGTTTGTTATTATATCGACGCATCATCTCTGAGGTTTATAACGTTTAGCTCTGATACCATTTCTGTAACACCCCCAGATCCGGGGTCGGGGATCCGGGTTGTCACGGTCTTTCTTTCCACAATATCACTTCACTTAATTAATAATAAATAACCTCATGCTGTGACCCCACACTAACACACACCACAACTCGTTATAGTCTCAGAGATGAAATTGAAATAAGTACAAGTCTTTGAATCCAGCATTTAAAAGTTATTACAACCCAAAATGATTACTTGATAAATTTACAGTTAATTGCCATTATCTGCCACAAGTTATAATTATACATAATTTGATTCTCAAAAGTAGATGGTCTGAACTACAATGGATCTACCTCGGCAGCTATAGCAGCTACAACATCATCGGGAAGACGCGGGACGCTTCCCACGCGCTTGCGCTGGGTCTGCTGGAGTCTGGCCATCTCTCCTAACTGTTGTTGTGTGATGAAGAAATAAAGCAAGAGTGAGCCTTACAGCTCGCAAGATAATACATAGTGATAACAATAATATAAGTATCTAAATGGATACTTACTAGAATCTTTTATCGTAAGTAAGGTAATTACTTACTGGATATAAGTTTTAAAAGAAGATGAAGTTACCAATTACTTCACTATACTTATACCATTTTTTTTTAAATCTACTTGAACTACTACTGTTCGAAGTATAATAAGATTCACGAGGTCATCCCATAGATGAGACCACAAATAAAACTTGAAAATATTTGATCTTTGAAATATTTTGAAAAGAGATGAAGTTACGAGATACTTCATTCAATGGATACACCAGTAAAAATGTTTGACCCTGTCAATGCTTCGGCAACCACCCATTAGTAGCCTTTCAATCGAAATGCTACGGGTAGTGTTGCAGAATTATCCAAATGGATGATGAACTCATTACGGGAGTTTACCGCGCCAGGAAGACCACTTACGATGATCAGTCGTAGTAGTACAACCCCACCATTTTCTACATGTAGAGGAGAACCTGTCGGATTTACTTGTCAACCGAACACTGAACTCCTAAGGAATGGACCGCCTTAGCGGAACTTCCAGGCCATTTGGGCCAATATGATAAGGCTGGGCCGGCGCTACTCGACCACTTACGCCACTCCTAGTTCAGATGAAATCCATGACTCTGAAACGTAAAGCTCGTTCCCCCTTTCCCCAAGTAGAAACTTGTTGATACGGCTTCACCAAGAAGTCGTATCTAGTTGGAAAGGAAAACTCACCGATATTTCCCAGGTGATGCCTGTTAATGGATTAACTTGTTCCAAGAATTTTACTTCCCGAATATTGGGTAAGTAATCAAAAACTCTTTTACCAAGACAGCAACCTTGTTGCGAATATAAAATACACCACAGAGCCGGATTCCCCAGGTTTTGAGCAAGTATTTAAATCCCCTTAAAAAGGAAGATCTTAAATATAAAAATGAGTTTTGGGATCCGCTTTAACTTTTAAAAATCATTTTGAAGACTCGAAAACACTTTAAAGAGTGTTTGGAGTAAAACTGATTTAATGAAGTAAATCAGTCCCCAGTATATTTAGATAATGTCTTAATATTATTATTTAAATAATATTCCCACAAAGAATTATCTTTATAAAAATAATTGAAGTAGAAGTATTAAAACTTATACTTGAAACGAGTATTAAATAATCAAAGATATACTTATATGAAAGTATTATCTTTATTTGAATAATCGAAAATAAGTTTGATTATTGACACCTTATTCTTTAATAAAATAAAGAATATATTGCAGTAATAAGCGGAGTCATAATACCTCGAATGAATATTATAAATAATATTCATAAAATAAAGGAGTCATACATCCTCAAATGAATATCCAAGTAATATCCAATAATAATATAAAAGAGTCATAAGCCCTCGAATGAATATTCAAAATAATATTCAATAATAAAATAAAGGAGTCATAAGTCCTCGGATGAATATTCGAAATAATATTCAATAATAAAATAAAGTTAAAGTTATCGAATAAACCTTATTCGATTAATAGTTTGGAAAACTATAACCATATATATATATATAAATATATATATATATATATATCCATATCCATATATACAAAATCTACTCGGGATCCTCGACTCCCGGTTTTAGAAAATATTTTCACCTTTGGGTCCCTATACTAAGGGTATATGCAAGTTACCGCTATCCTCTAGCATAGGTATTATCAACTGAACCAACATATATATATGGAAAGAATGCGAAACATGCATGCATATATATATACCATAGCAGCATGCTTCAATATATTGCATCATTTGCTAATTAACCAACATGCATCTATCGCAAGATAATGCAAATACATATATTCATCACAACAACAGTTATAACGGGTAGAAAACTTGCCTGAGCGACTTGGGGTGATAAAAGGCTCGGGACGAGTCTGGTAACCTATAAACAACAAGTAAGTTGGAATTAAAACAAAATCACTTGTAAATCTATACTTTAACTAACTTAGACTCTAACGCTTGTTTTGCGCTCACTGATTCGCTTAAGTCACTCGGGTACCCTCAGCTCCACCATTTTTAATAATTTAACCTTTACGAGTTTTAAGGCTATTCCTTCGCGGGTGTCTTACCAACTGCCTAACACACTTACCATAAATGTTTCATACATTAATTAACCCTTTTTTGGTCTTTAACCTATGTTTCAAAGTAAGGCGAGGGAAAAAGTTTCGTTCGCGAAACGCCATTACTTGAAACGGTCGTTTCTCCTAAACCGTGCATCGGAATCGAACGAACTACATATCAAAACGAAGCTCGTAACATGAGCTATCTAATCATGGCAGTGGTCATAATCTAGCAGGGGGTTCTCGGGTCCTAATGCTATGCACAAAAACAGTCCAAAGAAAATCGGACGTTACGACGGCTATGTTTACGCGATTTCCAATATTTTAAACCATTCAAAACCATCCCAAATCAACCTCAAATACAACTTACAACCAACATCCATCCTTATCACATCATAACAACCCCAACCAATTCAATTTAATCAATCATACTTATGCCTAAACTTAACTTTAATCATACTTAAGTTCTTTTAATCAAAACCACAACATTTACCATTCCATTTCACTACCATTCCAATCCCAAACTCTAAATCACCACAACAAGCTACAATATCATCCTACTAATTAAAATCATCTTATAATACATAGGGATCTAGGGTTTGGAGATGGTATACCTTCCTTGAAGTGGTGGGAGGAGCTAGGAAGCCTTAAGAAGCTTTGAGAAGTCTTAGGAAAGCTTGGATCTTCAAGAAAAACAAGAAAACTTCAAGTTAAAAAACTTGAAAACACTATTCATAGTCTTCTTCTTTGATTAAATGAAGAAGATTGAGAAGGAATTAATGGCTTAAACTCATGATATAGTCCTAACTAAGCATGAAGATGGTTAGGGAATTATCTTACCAATTTAGGAAGCTTGGATCTTTGATTTTGAATTTTTCTTGCCTTTTGAATAGTGAAAAGCCGTGAGCAATGAAGAACTAATGCCTTGGTTCTTTTTGATTTTTGATGAAGAATGAATTTACTTGGCTTGGTTGCTTGGTTTTGTATTTGCTTTAGTCAATTACCTTCTTGCCCTTGAATTTGTGTGGTTCTCATTCAACCGCACCTCCTTCCTTCTCTTGTCATGCTTGTGTCACCCTCATGATGTCATCCTCCCTTCCTTGTCCTCTTTCTATTGGTTGGATGACATCATTCCCACTAATCCCTTTGATTAACTTCCTAATCGTTTGCCTAATGACCGCTGATCTGTTATACGGTTCGCTTAACTTTCGTTCTCGTTTATCGTTTGAAGGATCATACCCGGGATCTTATTACTTAGGTTCCCTTAACCTTTCTCAATACATTATATTCCTTTTTATGATCCTCTATTATAATCCTTTAATTTAAATCCTTTTTATCCTGTTACCTTATACTCAATTCTCTCCGTATCTTGTGGATTTCCGGGAAAAACCAAAGTGTTCGGAATTGGATTCTGACGATCTTTACATACACTTATATACTACATAGAGTACTAATAATATCCCAGAATATCCATAACAGAACCCCTACATAGTGTGGCATGAAAAGTTTTCTCATTCAGCTAAAACACTATTCACAAGGGTTACAAAAAGTTGAAAATTTTGGGGTTATTACAAGAGGTGAGTGGTACCCCAGCCAGCCAAGCCACAGTCTCTCAAAAGACTGTGGTGGTTCAAAAGGAGTCAAACACATCCCTAGTTGGATCCTCCCAAAAGGATGCAGCTATTGAAAATAGTCCCCAACCAGGGACATAGATCAAAAGAGGGAGGGACACTGAAGCCACACATTCACCAATCAAAGCCTTTTCAAGGAAGAAGAAGGCCAAAACCCTACTTTCCACACAAGGGGCACACACAGCACAGATACATCCACCCGTATCTTTGCCTTCTCAAATTCAGCTTGATGTGACTCCAGCAAATGTGGAGTCACAGCCCCATTCTCTCATAATAGAAACACATCCATCAAATTCTCCATCACCCTCTCTGGATGTGGATATGATATTCACATCACTTCCTGATTCTCCCTCATTAAAACTCAGGGAGGAGCCCCACTCAAACCCTGATGATCATCATCTTTTCGATGATTTGTTGGATCATCAGCCAATTCTTTCAGATATAGTTGAAGGATCTGTGTCACCTCACTTAAAATCAATTCACACAGATTCAACAATTATGTCACTTTCAATATCTACATCTTTTCCTTCTTCAACGGATATTTCTCATCCGTTGACAAGTGTTTGTTCTTCGACGGATAAGCTTCACAGTAGTTATCCGTTAATACCATCAGTTTCCACTTCAACGGATACTCCCTATCCGTTGATGGTCTCTACACATATAACAGAAACAATTCCAACTGTAGAGGACATGGTTACTGTACAATCACTTTTAGGTTTGAGGGAAGGGAGTGATAATTTGAGTGAGAGGCTGGGTTGCTCTCAGGCAAAAGGAGAGGTTGAGAGTCACCATATGCATGTTATTTCTTCCAGCATGGCAAAAGTAAGTGAGGGGAGTGCCACCTTAGAAGGTGAGGGTGAAGGTGTGAGGGTGTATGTGAGCCAGGGGGAGCCCCTGATGCAAGAAAATAGAGAAAATGAGAGAAAGGAAGGTACAGAAGCTATAAGGGTGGATCCAGCCATTGCTAGTGAGTCAATGATAGTGGATGATGCAGAAAAGGAAAGACAATTTCAGCAACATTACAAAGCTGTAATTGATAACATTTCCTTGGATGCTGACACTTTTACTCACCCTGTTCCAGCCTATCAGCTATTGGCTGCTCAGGGCAATGTGGGGGCAGAACAGACTTTAAACATTGTACACACTTCAGAATCTCTTCTCAGAGACAAAGCTGCTGTTAACAAGCTGCCTTCTCAAGCTGGTGAGCCATCTGAAGAATTTGGAGTAAATTCTAATGATGATGACTCTAATTATTTGGATGAGAGCATGAACTTAGGGGGAGAAGCAGGCCCAAGTTCTGTTCCAGATCTACCTGATTGGGCATGGGCAAAGGCATCTACACCAGGAGAATTTGGTGTCACTTTGGTCAGGAAAGTAATGACTATTCAAAAGGCCCTTCAGGAGACTACAGATGCTGGTACCAAGGCAATTCTTCAAGCTCATTTGGACTCTCTACATCTCTTGCAGTTGTAGCATTTCAAACAGAATCTAAGTGTAGATGAACTCAAGCAGGACATTGCTGATCTGAAATCCTACAATGCTGAGAAGTTGGATTCAGTCATGCCTTATGGTACTATGCAAGATTTGTTGGGGAGACTGAGGAAAGCATCTGATGCTGACAAGAGGCTGGCCAGGTTGGAAGGCAGAGTTCAGATCATTGAAGACTCTATGGTCACCATTCTTCAGAATCAGCATACTCAGACAAATCTACTAATGCAGCTGGCAAAAGCACAAGGCTTGACCCCTACCCTTGATGATAACAAAAAGGGGGAGAATAAAGGGGAAGGGGAAGGAGAGCCATCAACAACAGTTCAAATATCTCAAGTGCTAGTTCCTGCCATCATCACTTCTCCAATTATTCAAATCAAAGGAAAGTTTGATGGAATTGATTTAATCCAGATAGCAGCAGCTGAATTGCAAGTCAAAGAGCAAAGGAGGAAAATTGATGAAAAGATGCAACAAATTTTTGGTTCTACAACTTCTAAATCACAATCTGTGAAGCATAGCACAAAGGTGGAACCAATTATTCTGGAGCTCAAGCCAGAAGGGAGGAATAAGGTTGGAGAGACTTCTTCCAAAAATCTGAAACCTATGGTTCTCAAGCCCAACAACAGATCCAACAAGGACTCTACAAAGAATCCTCTAAGCCTTGCTCAGATGAAAGAAGTGGATTTTCCTCTTCCAAAGCCTGATGAAGACAAGGTTTTGGGTGGAAGTATCATAAAGCACAAAGAGACCATGGATGTGGTTGTAAGGAGGAACATGGCTATTATCTTTAGAGAAGGAAAAAGCATTTGTGTGATGCAAGGACATCCCAAATTCCAAATAGCCAAGAGGGAAGAAACCAGAAGGTTGAAGGAAGAAGCCAAAAGCTAAAGGCTGACAAAAGAGCACAAGCAAAGCTTGAAAAACAGCAAAAGTCAAGTCAAGCTGAAGAAAAGAAAGAAATTAAAGACAAGAGTGAAGATGCAGGTATGGGGAACATGGTTGATAAGGATATGGAAGAAAGAAGTAAGAAAAGAAAGGAATGGCAGAAAGGGAACAGAAAGAAGGTCATTGCAAAGAGAAAGATGGTAGATGAGACTGAAGAAACCCAATCAAAATCTAAACCACTACCTTCTATTCCTGAACCTATTGTGTCTGACCCCTTCATAAACATTCATGGTGAAACAATCATTCCTAAGGAGGAACTAATTGATTGGGACACCATCAAATTGCCCACCTTCTTAACCTCTTCTCCACCATCAAAGAAGCAGAAAAGAAAAATCAAATCAACACCTTCTAAAACCTCAATCAAATTCACTCAGAAGCCTAAGCCTAAGCCACAAGCCTCTAAGGATGATTATGTTCACATTTGTGACATAAAAGAATTTTCAGACATTGAACTCTATCTGGATGAGCTGGAGGAAGTAAGGGGAATAGCTGCCTACAGACAGCTACCAGAAAGACTAGTGTTCAAATACAAATGAAGTGGGGAAAGAACTTGGCATCTCTACAGGATTCTGAATGAAGGCTACTCTACCTTGGTTAGAGTCTACTCAGCCATACAAAGGGATTCTGGCTTTACCAGGACTGCCAAGACTGAGATTCTCAATAAGATTGCCAACATAAGAAAAACTTGGTGGGAGCCCAATGCCTTGCCTAGAACATTACTCATTCAAGAAAGAGGAATTACAGTTCACAAATCACCTCATTGGTTGATGGAGTTCAGAGACAACAAAGGAGTCAGAAGATTTTTCAGACTTGAAGATCAGCTTATGATTGCCAGTAATGAAACTCTCAAGGATATGCAATCTAAGTTGGACATCAAAGAAGAAGATGAAGCTGAGTTCTACAGACAACTTCAACTTCAAATAGAGGAGAATGACAGAAGGCTAGGAAAGAAAACAAGGTATCAAAGGAAAAGAAATTAATCTGCTCAGGCTAAAGGAGCACCATTGAAAATAATGTAGTTCTTCAATTGGATCTCAGCATACACATTTTTGCAGCACTTTTGAATTTCTGCTCTATTACAGTTAATATATTTGTCAAGTGTTTTGTTATCATCAAGCTAAACTCAAATTTATGCCTACAGTTCTAGTAGACATAAATAGGGGGAGATTGTTAGGAATATATGTATTAGTTTGATGATAAGTTAAACAAAACACTTAAGTAGAAATCTAGTGTTTGTAGCCTCAACGGATAAGACCATCTTAGCTATCCGTTGAAGGAGTAGCTTTACTTAGCAATAAGTTTAGTATTGTAGCACATTTCACTCTCTGGATTCAAGTTGTAATTCTTAGATGTTGTAGGAAATTATCAGTCATGTTGACTACTAGTGGATATGCAAATAGGAGGGCTAATTATAAATATTTCATGCCTTGTAATTTTGTATAAGTGAAGAAGTATCAACTGATATTGAAGACCTTCAACGGATAAGAAATAAAGCTTCAACGGATGTCTCTAAAGCTTCAACGGATAATATCCATCAACGGATAAGTGCTTCAACGGGTAAAGACTTCAACTGCTAATGCATCAACGGATGAAAGCTTCGACGTATGCTTAGTTCATTAGCAGTTGATAGTGACAATTCACAAGCTGAAAGAGGCACATGGGTTGACAGAGACAAACTGGAATGTGAAAGCCTCTAGGAGGAATCAAGAAAATGCAGCATTTCCATTCTGGTGCAAACAAGGAAGTATTCAAAGATTAACAGCTAAGCCTAAATTGCATTGGATAGAGAAATGAAGAAGAAACATGTGAAGAGCCTTTTTAATTGTATTTTACAGTTTTGTCTTTACTTGTAAACTTGGTGATATATAAACCAAGTAGCAACTAGTAATTAGATGTGAATTTTCCAAAGCTGTTTAGAAAAATCCAGAGAGAAAATCATATAGTTTGTACTAGGAAGTAGCTGTGATTTAATTCTTTGAATCACAGATTTTCTGAAATAACACATCTCTGGTGGAACAACAAATCCACCAGAAAAGTTTTTAAGTTCTTTGTGTTCTCTTCATTTGTGTTTGAATATATATCTGTCTGTATTAGCTTCAAGCCATTCACACACATTTGCTCACTAAAATACTTAGCCTTAGAAACTACTCAAAACTTGAAAAAGTTTTGAGATTTACATTCAACCCCCCTTCTGTAAATCTCATTGTTAGTCCACTGGGAATAACAATTGGTATCAGAGCAAGCTCTTAACATACAAAGGGTTTAAAGATCTATTCTGCTAACATTATGAGTGCACAGAAGAATCCTCCTGCTAGGAAGGATATTGGTATAAAGATTCCAGTCCTGGAAAAAGATAACTATCATCACTGGAAAGTGAAGATGCATTTACATCTTCTTTCTCAAGATTAAAGCTACATCAACTGTATTGAAAATGGTCCCGCGTTGGGCCCCTGAGCTCAGCCCGCGTGTGGGCACCTGAGCTCAGCCCGCGTGTGGGCACCTGAGTCCACCTCGCGTGAAGGCACCTGAGCCCTCCTTGCGTGGGGACAACCAAGCCCACCTCGCGTGAAGGCACCTGAGCCCTCCTCGCGTGGGGACAACCGAGCCCAGCTCGCATGTGTGAGCCCAGCTCGCATGTGTGAGCTCGGCCCACATGTGTGAGCCCAACTCACATGTCATGAGCCCAGCCCACATGTGCTGGCCCAAGTCATATTAATCTACGATTCTGGCCCACACATGAGAGTCCAGCTATTCAATACACCCATGGGGACCTGTTTAGGGCTTATGACCGAAAGCGGGCATAACAACTACCCCCCAAAATTCCTGGTCGTACCTTGAGGCTGGGAATTTTTTAGTCTTTCATGGCCTCGCAGGTACGAGGCCACCAGGCCACATCAAGCCGCCTCACGTGCCTCGCCTCACATGCCTTTCATCTAGCATGCATTTTGAACGCATGACAGCTGTTGAACAGCTGGCGTGGGGATTTGTGTCATCTTTTGAGATGGTGACATGTGTCCCTGATCCTTTCTCTCTCTTATCCCCTATAAATATGTGGGATTTCAATTTCATTTCTAACATTTCCAAGAACATTCCAAAACTCTGCTCAATTTGCTCTAGGATCTACCACAGCGAAGATCATAATCTCCACAAGAACCGTCTACCGGCGGCGATATTCTCCCGGCACAGATTCATCAGGATCTTCATATACCTCTCCAACAGGTACTCTTTGATTTGAGCCCATTCACATGTTACTTAGTCATTCAACTCGAGCACACACCACATGTTTGATACGAGCCCACACACACAACATGTGATGCGAGCCCATTTGCTCGTTTAGAAAATTAGGTGTGATCCCGTGTGAGATGTGAGGACACTTAGGTGCGCCCCCATACCTGTTTTTACTTTCTTTTTAGGGCCACACACTAATTTTCACCATCTTTTACAGATGTCGAGTGCATCTTCAGCTCGCTCCTATGGATCATCTCGCTCTTCCTCGAGCCCGGCTCACACCTCTACTAGCTCGGTTCGTTCTTCAGCCACTCCGTCTCCATTAAACCAATATCCACCGAGCAGCGAGGCTCAAAGGACTTCCAACGTGAGCTGACTTCTCTTTCTAGCCGTCTCAGACAACTCATCTCTCTCGGCTCAGCTATCAGCCCTCAAGGGGCATTAAACATTGCTAGAGTTGAGAACTCGATGCGAGCCGCTGGCTCCGGCTCGCTGGATATTCACCTCGACCCTAACCCTGAAGGCTATACCAGGGAGAAAAATATATATGATTAGAGAGATAGGCCTGTGGACCTCTCCCATATTTCAGCTTCCCTCGGGGTAGAAGAACTGTTAAACCGCGAGCCCGCCCCCTTGGATAAAGAGCGAGCTGAGGAGATTTTAAGAAAGATGTTTGAAGAGAGGGCAGCCCGCCTGATACAAGCTGCAGCTAACAACCTCGACCATATTCACCTTGACTTAGAATCTACCGACAGCGACCTGGGGAGTGCATACTATGACACCAAGAAGAAAGGAAAGGAGCCCGTAGCTGCTGAATATCCCATCCTTGGGCTCGAGGGTGAAGAGGATGGCTCGCATTGGTCCTATGACTCTCCTCAGAGCGAGGAGGTGGCAGATGTTAAAAGTCAATACAAGATTTATAACTATAACTACATCCCCGCAGCCTCTCCTGAGCCTTATGTGCCTCCTGCCCAGCCCGAGCTTGAGGGTGAAATTATTTTTAAGAGGCAGATAATTCCTGACGGGGAGGAGAGCTCAACTGCAAACGAGGAGGTTAAGGTGCTCGCTTGTCGCGATCTGCCCACCTCGCTTACTCAGAAACATCTGGCCGAGCACATCGAGCAGTTCCAGCTCGAGGGGTATGTTGTTTTGCCCCTGCCGCATATGAGATGCTATAGATTCAATCACCTGAAGAATGGAGGCAGGGTGTCTCGCATGGTCTTGTCCACCTTCCTACTAAGGCTAGGAATCTCCTCACCCCTGCATCCCTTCATCAAATATGTTTGCGAGCACTACCAGCTCGTACCCCTTCAGATCAATCCAAACGGATACCGGGCCGCCCTCGCACTGTACATCATGTACTACAAATGCGGGTACCCTTTTTTAACCGCGAGGCAGCTTGGTTATTTCCTCAATTTGAAGCATTCTCCCAATGATTTTGGGTATTTCTACTTTTCTGTCTGGCCGTTCTTCAACAAGAAGAACCTCATTCACAACGGGCCGAGCAACTCAGGAAAATGGAAGAGCCCCTACTTTTATATCCACGAGGTGCCTCGGGTCCAGATCCACTTTTATTATAATCCATGTAAGTCCTCCCTGGTCGCTCTCCTTTCCTTCACCGTCGTTCTTTCTTTTAACAAAAAATATTTTTTTATTTATCTCCAGCCACCCCGCCTCGTACTGTCCTTGTGGGATAAGAGAAAATAAATGCGGACAGCCTTCTAGATCTTCATAAGGCAAACAGGGATATTCGAAAACTCATAACGACCTCAAACCTGATCGCGTGTGGGTTTTTGAAGGAAGGAGTGAGGCTGATTCCTCAAAAGAAGAACTCTCGGAAGAGGGCCAAAAAAGGTAAGAACATCGGGCCCGCATGTGCGAGCCTGTCTGCTCGCATGTGTGAGCTCGTGTGCTCGTAGAATTATATTTTCTGCATGAATCTCACTCCGTATTGTACTTCAATTCTCTGCATTTATCTGCTCGTATTTTCTCTTTTTTTATTGCATCTCGTTGTGACTAATATATCACTTTATTGTTTTCTTTTTCAGAAATGGCCATCTCCCCTATCCCTTTTATGAAAGAAGCTGAGCAAGCTGCGGCCTCGGGCCCGGTTCAGCCCGCTGCTGCGACCACAAGGGCTCGCTCTCAGGCCAACCCCCCATCCCGCATGACTACTCTTTCCGAGCATCTCAAGGACTCAGGGCCTTCTCCTCGGCTAAAAAGGCATAGATGCCATAAGGAGGGAAAAATTGGCGAGCCTGACCCAAAGAAGGCTGCTCCATCTGATGCCCCTCTTCCAACTTCTTCTTCAGTCAACACGGTCGCGGCCATATTTGGCCGGCTCTCTCAAGCTAACATCCGCGACCAGGATGTGAAGAATTGATCCTCTTCTTCTCTCGAGGTCAACCGGGACGCACCGACCCGGGCCGCGGCTGAGGTGTATTACCGTCAACTGTCTAAGGCTCGAGAAATGTGATCCCTCAGCCAGACCAATATAAAGTTCGACTCTAAGGTCAAATCTCTTCAGAGCAAGGTATCCGAGCACGGGCAGGAGAAAGTTACGCTGGTGAATAATTATAATCAAAAGATGCTCGACTTGAATGCTGCTCACGAGAAAGCTTTAAGGGAGCAGAAGGAGGCTCATGATCTAGCTGCGGAAGCGTGGAAGAAGGAGAAGGATGGCCTCGAGGAGAGGGTGCTCGAGCTGGAGGGGTCGGTTTCTGCCTTGACCGCGGGCCGCGAGGCTCCCCTCCCTGATGCTAGGAACCTGGGGGCCAGGAACTTCATGAAAATCTTCATCAGTAAGGTTCCTGATTTTGATTGGGCGGCTCTGGGCGCGGGCACAACTAGGCATGCTGAGAAGCTAAAGCTAGAGATGGAACGGGACGCTCAGATTGTTGAGGAGGCCCGGCTCGCAGCTGAGCAGGCCCGGGTCGTGGCAGATGAGGGTCGCAAGGAGACGGAGGCTGATAACCCTTAGATAAATTTTATTTAGGAACTAGACTTTTGACTGGGTAAGAGGCACCCTTCTCACCTCGCGCTTGTATTTGAAATATTCTGTCTTGGGGCATAACTTATTTACAACTTGCTTTTATAAAATATCAAGTCTTTTGTGCCCGCGTATATCTTTACTGTGCTAGCTGGTTTTCTTTATTTTGTGTAAACTTACCTTGCCCCTACTGACCAAAAGTTATCATAGCCCTGGCCGCGTATGGCGGGTATTACACCTTCACAGCGAGCCGAGCTCATCAACTCGTATTCATGTTCAATTAAAAATCAGTGATAATTTAAGTAGAGCAGGCTCGCATCATTACTAACTCACAAATGTTGTAGGTGTACTTGCATTAGCAGGTCGGGCCTAGGGGCTCGCATCTTATTCCTGTATCTTCTTCTAGCATAATGCGACCCCGGACCATATACGCATAACAGCGGGCTAGTCTGCTCGGCACGCCTTGATACGGGCTCGCATTGCGGTTATCCTTAACTCTTAAGTTAGATTGCGGTCACCTCTCTCTATCTTTATCTTTAATCATATTTGTGCTCATTATCTTTTCCAAGAGGGCCGTGGCCCAGCTCGTTTCCTATACTTGTTATCAAGCGAGCCGGGGTCCGGCCTGACTTGTAATTTTAACATGTTAGTAAAATAACCGTTATGTCCTCATATGGGTTCCCAAGGATGGGCTCCCCTGCTGGGTATTTAATCTATTAACAGGAGTTAAAATATCAGGTGCATAAAATAGAAATCAATCATTCATCATAAATAATGGAAAGTAAAAGGAGTACATGCTTGTGGTCTCGGGGAGGCACCTATATGGCACTACCCCCCGAGACTTAGGAGTATTGTAAGATAGTACTAAGTCTGAAAAGAATAATTTTACTGATAATATTTGCGGAGTTATTCCGCGTTTCAGGCTATCGGGATCAACTTGTCTTGCATATCATTGAGGTGGTAGGTTCCCTCCCAGAGCACCGACTTTATCTTGTAGGGGCCTTCCCAATTCGCTCCAAAGACTCCGTGACTCACCACCTTGGTGTTTGGCATGACCCGACGCAGAACCAAATCTCCCACCTTGAAAGTCCGGCCTCTAACCTTACTGTTGTAGTGCCTAGCTGTCCTTTGCTGATATGTTGCTACCCTGATCTGAGCATCTTCCCGAGTTTCTTCGATCATGTCCAAATAGAGCTGATGGTTGACCTCATTTGCCTCTGAGTCATAGTTGTCCCTCCGAAAAGATCATGCCCCCACTTCAACGGGCACCATAGCTTCGCACCCAAATTCCAGAGAGAAAGGGGTCTCTCCAGTTGTAGTTCAGGGTGTCGTTTTGTAAGATCATAGGACCTGGGCGAGCTCTTCTGGCCATGTCCCTTTTTTCTCTGCTAGCTTTGCCTTCCGGGTGTGCTTAATGATCTTGTTAACAGCCTCTGTCTGCCCGTTACTTTGGTGGTGGCAAATCGCACTAAAACTCTTCTGAATCCCCCACTGCTCACAAAATTCTCGCATTTCCTTGCTATCGAACTGTTTCCCATTGTCATATATCAACTTGTAAGGGATGCCATAGTGGCACACAATAGTCCTGTACACAAATTCCTTGAGCTTTTTTGCTGTGATAGTGGCTAGAGGCTCGGCCTCTGCCCACTTTGTGAAGTAATCTACCACAACCACCGCATACTTGACACCTCCCTTGGCCTTCGGGAGTTCTCCAATCAGATCAATCCCCCACATAGAGAAGGGCTAATGGCTCATGAGGGATGTTAGGGGAGCCACAGGGCTGTTATAATAATTGGCATATCGCTGGCACTTATCACAGGCTCGGGAAAATTCAAAGGCATCTTTTTTTATTGTTGGCCAATAGTAACCTTGATGGAGGATTTTCTGAGCTAGAGAGCTACCCCCGAGTGATTGCCATAAATGCCTCGTGTACTTCCTTTAGAATATAATTGCACTCATCCCCATCTATGCACTTGAGGAGGGGCATGCTAAACCCTCTTCTATATAAGACCCCATCGTATATCACATAGCGGGCTGCTTTGTATTTTATCCTTCTTGCCTCATTCTTTTCGTCCGGGAGTGAACCATCTTTTATGTAGGCTAAGATAGGTGTCATCCACGTGGGGCCGAGGTTATTACTGAGGCTGCCCACTTCATGCTCGGGCACACTAGGTTGCCTCTGGATGTCAAGGGGCACGACCCCTAGCAGGGTGGCCTCGCGACGCGAGCCGAGTTTAGCTAGGTCATCCGCGCCTTCATTCTATCCGCACGGGATTAGTTCTAGCCTCACCTCGTTGAACCTTGCGATTATTCTATGCGCGCACTTCAGGTAAAGCTCCGTTCTCGGCCCCTTAGCTTGATACCCCCCGTTTATCTGATAGACCACAATCATGAAGTCACTAAATACATTCAAATTCTCCACCTTCATTTACAAATCTAGCTTGAGACCGTTGATCAGGGCCTCATACTCAGCATCATTGTTTGTTACATGAAAGGCCAGATGGGTCGCACGTCTGATCTTGTGCGCCTCTGGACTGATTAACTCAATTTCAGATCCTGCTCCATCACCATTAGAGGCTCCATCCACAAATAGGCTCCACCATGGGGCACTATTTTGGCTCTCCATCCCAACTTCTTATGTGCTAGGTATGACAACAAGGGCTCCCGGATCCACTTCCTGATATGGAGGAAATTCTAGCACAAAATCGGCCAGGGCTTGGCCTTTGATTGCGGTCCTTGGTTTATAATCCACCTCGAATTGGCCGAGCTCAACCGTCCACTTTAACATTCCACCAGAAGACTCTGGTTTGTGCATCACTTGTCTGAGGGGGTAGGAGGTTTGCACTTCTATCTTGTGCACCTGAAAATAGGGCCTGAGCTTTCGGGAGGCCAGGATCAAAGCATATGCTAACTTTTCGAGGCGTGTGTACCGAGTCTCGGCATCGGCTAGCCTTTTACTCACATAATATACCGGGAGCTGGATACCATCCTCCTCTCGAACTAACACCGCACTTACTGCAAAGTCAGAGATGGCCAAGTATAGGACCAAAGTTTCACCTGCCTTCGGGTTGGACAATATTGGAGGGTTGTTGAGATGTTTTTTTATGTTCTGAAAGGCTTCCTCACATTCTTATATCCATTCAAAATTCCTCCCCACTCCTTTAATTGCTTTGAAGAACTCCTGGCATTTATCGGAGAACTTTGAGACGAAGCGGTTTAGGGCAGCCACTCGCCCCGTTAAGCTTTGAACATCCTTCACCCGTCGAGGGGATCTCATCTCGAGTAGGGCTCGTATCTTGGCGGGGTTGGCCTCAATGCCTCTGTGGTTGACAATAAATCCCAAAAACTTCCACGATTCGACCCCAAACACACATTTCTAGGGGTTGAGCTTCGTTATGTACTCCCTCAGGATCTGGAACATTTCTGATAGGTGGGGGACATGATCTCTTGCTTCTTTTAACTTCACAAGCATATCATCTACGTAGGCCTCCATGGTTTTTCCCAACTGGTGTTTGAACATCTTGTTCACCAACCTTTGATACGTTACCCCAGCGTTAAGGAGCCCGAAGGGTATCCCGATGTAACAGTAGAAGCCCCGATCAGTAATAAAGGAGGTGTGCTCCTGATCTGGCCCATACATGGGGATTTTATTATATCCCGAATAAGCATCCATAAAGCTAAGCAATGCGTGCACAGCCGTGGAATCAACCAGCTGGTCGATTCGGGGTAGAGGAAAACTATCCTTCGGACAAGCTTTGTTCAGGTCGGTGAAGTCCACACACGTCCTCCATTTTCCATTGGGCTTCTTGACAAGCACGGGATTGGCCAGCCACATGGGGTAGAAGGCTTCCCTCACAAGTCCTGCCTCCATCAGTCTATCCACCTCTCCTCTGAGGGCCTCTGCCCTCTCCCCACTAATCGGCCGCCTCTTCTGTCTGACCCCCTTCTTTTTCGGGCCCAAGTTGAGCCGATGGCACATGACATTCAGGTCAATCCCTATCATATCAGAGTGTGACCATGCAAAGACATCCAAATTTCTCCTCAGGAATCGGGCTAGATCCTCCCTCAAGTCAGGACTTAAGTTAAAGCCTATTCTAAATACCTTGGAGGGATCATTTGGGTCTACAAGATTGGGATTCTGTCCTCTGCGGCCCCAGCCATATCAACCATTGGGGGAATTCTCGTGTCTAAGTCTGCTCGAGCCTCGCTAGATTCTCCCACTTCCGTGATCGTCAAACCTTCTGTATCCTCGAGCTCAGGCTGGTGAGCTCGGGCCGGATTTATCAAGCGTTCAGAGGTTGTAGTGACAGTGCGAGTGATTCCGTTGGGCAGATCCATAGTGGTTGTTGTTTCATTGCGTGCCCACTTTCCTTTCCTTAGTCTTGCAGCGATTTGTTCTGGTCTCTCTTCTTCATCACTTGCCTCTTCTACAATCCCATCTTGTACCAACATGATGGGCTGAGAGGCCTCCATCAGCAGGGCCCCTGGGCACGGTTCCACCTGAATCCCCATGTGTTCGAAATAGTTCTCAGGCAATTCCTCGATTGAGATCATGTTACAAGTCTCGTGTCCCTCAAGACGTACTCTCTTCCGGCCCTCAGCCTCTTTTATGAGGACATCGCCTTCAGTCGGTTCAACCATTTCCTTTGATGCATTTCCTGACTCGGCCGCCCTGAGTGCCTGGTTGTAGCAGATCCTTGACTCGTATTGACAGCTCTTCAAGAAACCTACCCCCGTGGGGGTTGGGAACTTTACCGTCATGTGACGGATCGAGGTCACCATCCTCATTGCCCTCATAAGGGGCCTGCCTACTATACCATTGTAGGCACAAGGCTGGTCTACAACTGTAAACATAGCGATCTGGGTGGCCACATGAGGCTCTTCTCCTATGGTCACCGGGAGCCGAATTGTCCCTTTCACTCCGATTGAGTTTCTCGTGAACCCGTACAGGTGTCCACCTGTCGAGGTTAATTCTCTATCCAACAATCCCAGCTTCTTGTAGGCATCATAAGTTAAAACATCAGCCGAGCTCCCGGTATTCACCATTGCTCGGTGAACATTCACCGTCCCAATCTTCATTTTTATAACCAGGGCATCTGTATGAGGGTAATGCACCCACTTGACATCGTTTTCCCTAAAGACGATGTCATCAGCCTCTCTTTCGAAGAGCTCCGGGGACCTCTGGCTCAGATGGTTGACGTTGGTGAGGGGCTTGTCCTTTGCTTCTCGGGCATACCTCTCCATCACCTTCCGGCTGTCTCCGCCAATGTGAGACCCGCCTAGAATAATATGAATGCTTATGGCCCGAGGTACCCTCTCTTTATCTTCTAGGGGTGGAGGAGGGACGGTATGATAATCAGTTATGTGCCTTCGAACCTCCTTGACAACCCATTCTGTAAGCTTCCCTTGTCTTATCAATGTCTCGATTTCATCCTTCAATTGTCTACAATCAGTTGTATCGTGCCCCGTGGCCTCATGGTATGCGCAATATTTTGAAGTATCCCTCTTGTTATAGTCTGTGAGAGGGGTTGCCTTTTTGAATACCCCCTTCCCAGCATAGGTAGCATATATGTGGTCAATAGAGGCTACCAGGGGTGTGTGTGTCTGCCATTTACTTGTATAAGGTCTCCCTGAATCTTTGTTCGTCTCTTTGCCTCGGGCAGACTTTTTGGGGCTTGAGCTACGCTGGTAAGTCTTTCTCCTTTCATCAGGGCTCGAAGACCGGTCTCTTTTATCTCGATAATTCTCACTGATTTTCAGCTCTCTCATCGACTTCTCTACCATCTTAAAGGGTTCAGCTTGCTCATAGAACTCGGCCAAGGTTTTTGGCTCGCTTTCTTGGAGGCTCTTCTAGAATTTCGACCCTTCTTTCAACCCTGCTATCCCGAATTTCTTGATGGTCTCCTCACTGGCCCCCCTCACCTTGGGAACTTCGGCGTTGAACCGACGAAAGTATTCTGCCAGGGGCTCCCCCTCCCTTTGCTTGATGTTGGCTAACGTGGCCACAGGAGGTGAGTAGTGGAGGGTGGACTGAAATTGTCTGAAGAATAAGTCCTCCAGTTGCCTCCACGTCCTTATGCTAGCCGGTCCCAACTTGGAGAACCATTGTTGGGCACTACCTCTTAGTGATGTCACGAAGAGTCTGCAGTGGGTCATTTCCGGCACCTGATAGACTTCCATCTCAGTGTTAAATTGTATAAGGTATTCCGTCAGGTCGGCTTCGCCATTGAATAGAAGGTCGGGGTTGTGCCTAAATACCCGAGGTAGGGGGATGATCGGATAGCAGCCGTAAATGGAGAGGGGGCAGCCGAGGCCGGGGGCCCTCTCTTCTCTCGCTCCATCTCATTTAAGATCCTTCTCAGGTCCCTTACTCTAACAACTTCTCCTTCTCTGTCACCACCCGCGTTACTCGAATGGTGTGAGCCCTGAGGTCGCTCGCGGCGCCTCCCTCCTCCGGCTCGCACTTGCGACTCCTCTTCACGATTGTCTCTGCGACTGCGTCGCTCCCCCTCCTGGGCGAAGTGTGTTGACTTTTTTCGGTGGAGTCGCCTCGCGCTCTCTTTTTGAGCCTCTCTGATCTACAGGTTCCTTTTCTTCTATCTCTTTCTTGAAATTCTCTAACTTAAGCCTGAGGTCGTGCTCACTTAGCTTTTTACCCACTCGGTCTAGCAAGCTAGTCGACCTTGCCTCAGATGAAGCTGGCTTCTGCCCCGATCTCGTAGAGATCTGGCTGCCCCACTCATCATGACCTTGGGGTATGTCTTTCTCTCCTTACGATCTCTCTTTCCTCTGCTTAATGTCAGTTGTCGCATCATCAAAATCATGGATCAGCCTCTTTTGAGGACCTTTGCCCTTCCAGCTACGCTGGGAGACCTTGAGGCGGTGCGCCTTACGCTTGGCGTTCTGAACCGAGCTTCTCTCTACCTTGACATCCGGGCATTGATCTGATTCATCTGATCGGCTAGCCCTTCGAGATACATCATAACCGTCTGCCCATCCACGGTTGCGATTGGTGGAGGTGGCGCCTAATTCTCTGGGGGCTTATGCTCGACCTCGTTCTGGTCCTTCTTCTTGCCCCCGCTTCCTGGTGTCGCCGCTTGTTTGCCTTCTTTTGTCATCTCTCCTCCCTAAGATGAAATTCCCCTCCTTCTAGCGCCAATTGTTATAAGGGAGAATTTCGTATAACGGTGTTGTGGAGGTTGATGGGCGGAACAAGGATCAAGGACGGTGTTTGAGGGCGGAGGAAGGTTATGTATGGTGGTGGCTGAGCTTGTATGTTGACTCCTTAAGAAAGAATAGGGTTTGTTATTCTCTATCAAGTGTCGACTCATGTCTCATACAAGTGCCTACGTACCCTATTTATAGGGATTAAGCCTCACGTAGTTCTTAGGGAGCAAGTCACATAGGCTAGGGTTAGGACTCTCCAGCCCGTGCAGCCCAAGCCCATGATAAAGTCAGGCCTTCATCCGATTAGTCACGTAAATCTCAACCGGCTCCATACACTTCCTATAATCTCACGGAATCTCCGTATCTCTTCCCATAATTATAGGAATAACCCGTGTCGGCCCCGAAATTTACGAGCAACTCAGTTATTCGATGAGCCATTTTTTATGTCGAACACAAAGTCCTCTAATGCGGGCCGGCCTGGAGGCCCCGGCCCGCACCGCCTTCCTTTTTAATCAATAAAGACAATGTTACCTTTGATTTCATAAGATGTGGGCTCATGGGGCCCAGCCCGCGTGTGGGCACCTGAGCTCAGCCCGTGTGTGGGCACCTGAGCCCACCTCGCGTGAAGGCACCTGAGCCCTCCTCGCATGGGGACAACCGATCCTACCTCGCGTGAAAGCACCTGAGCCCTCCTCGCGTGGGGACAACCGAGCCCAGCTCGCATGTGTGCGCCCAGCTCGCATGCGTGAGCCCAGCCCACATGTGTGAGCCCGCCTCACATGTCATGAGCCCAACCCACATGTGCTGGCCCAAGTCATATTAATCTACGATTCTGGCCCATACATGAGAGTCCAGGTATTCAATACACCCATGGGGATCTGTTTAGGTCCCATGACCGAAAGCGGGCATAACACTCTGCTAAGTAAGCAACTACGTGGAAAGTTTTTTCGTACTTACAAGGACAATAAATTAGGTGTGTTAACTATTAACGACTAATATTATTATAAATTATTAATTAATGTTAAACTAAGAAAGAGATACTTAGACAAAAAAATAAAGAAACACTTACTTCAATAAAAAAGAAATACATATGTAATGCGTTATAATATCAAACTAGCGTAAAAATCAGTACGAGACACGGGTCTAGTTATGAACAAAATTAATGTTTCAAATGAACATATATGTATTAAAATAATTTTGAAACTAAAAATACGATGAACAAAATTATAGTTGCATATGTAAGTCAGTTATACAATTTGTATAAATTTATAAATAAGATTTAGATCAGCAACTCACACGAACAAACATAATTGCAAACTATATATTATTTTTAAATATAGTTTACGACATGATAATCACATTTGTTTAACTAACTTATTAAAATTATTAAATATATACTAATAATTGATTCCGGATTGTATCTGATTAAATTTTTCAATCCATTTCAAATTCTCTAATTAATTCTTAAACAATGTTTGCAATTATTAATTCTGATTCCCTCTTTCTATGATATCACGTGTTTTTAAAAAAATTAAGTTAAAATTATAAGTATTTCGTACACGTAGGGTGTGATTGATTAATTTATAATTGCGTAAATATATATCAGGTGTCCACGGATCGAGATGGTCGGTTTGAAAGTGTGTTTACAATCAGATGTAATTTACAATCACACCTAATGTAAATAATTTGAAAATTTTTAAACTAACCAATCAAAAATAAACTAGTGTATCTGGTTAGCTTGAATAAGTTCAATAGTTTTACCAAATTTAAATATTATTGTATGCATATAAATTGAAAGATTTATAATTTACAAGAGTGATTTTTAATATTTAGTTTTGAGTATCAATATAATTTTACTAATGTTGATAATATTATAAGTAACTAGCTAAAAACTCGTGCGATGCACGGACTTTGCATAATTTTATTATATATTTTTTTGTAAAAAAATAATTTGAAATGAATATTTAAATTTGTTCACTAAATTTTCAAAAAATATAATATCATGATAAGTAAATTAGTACGTGTATATATTCATGATTTATTTAATTAGAAATATTTTAAAAAGACATATAACTGAATAAACGATTTTAATTAAAAGTTAAGTTTGATTCAAATGAATTGTATACAGATTATGGTTAGTTTTATATAAATTTTGTTTTATCTCGGATCAAAAGTTTACATTATCTTGTATTATTCCAAATCAATATTTTACATTAATGTGTTTTAACGAAAGCCCCGATCAGTAGTTTATATTATTGTGTTTTAACCCGAGACTCGTTACACCGACCAAATTCAACTAATTATTTTTAATTTGATTATATTTTTTTAAAACCTTGATTAATAGGATAAACACGTTTTGACCCGGATAAATAATATATATGATGTTTTAGTTGGTCGTATTATATTTTGATTTTGATTTTTTTAGTTTGGATCAATTGTATAATATTTTTTTAACCTAGATGAATAGTTTATGTTATTTTGTTTAAACTCTTTTCGATATATTTTTTTTGCCTAATCACTAGTATTTATTATATTGTCTTAGCCCGATATATATTAATATTAATCAAAAACAACTAATTATATGTAGTATGGTTTAAATTTTATAATATCTCGGATTAATAGTATAATTTAGTTTTAACCCAAATGAAAAGTGTAAATTACTTTATTTTATCTTGAGACAATAATTATATTCTTACCATATAAATATAGATATTTATAACATCTAATAGGTATCGATATCTATTTTATATTTTAATTAGATTTTAGTTAAATTGATTGTTATAATAAAGATTGTATTAGAATTTAATTAAATAAAAATTATATTTGGAGATTAAGTTGAGCTCGACACCAGCTATGCACCTCAAAAAGCAGTTGATAAGAAGGGAATGTGGGGAACTTTTGTTATGTAACTTTTCGTACACCCAGGCAATAGCATCATTCTTAAACAATTTACAGAGAGAGCAAGAGCCAACTACAACATATCACACAAACACTTTCATCTTCCAAAACCCTAATCAAATACAACTGACACGCCGTCCGAGACAAAATGAGCACGACGTCGTTTAACGACCTTCCCCGAGAAACAACCTCCGAGATCTTCGCCAGACTGCCAGTAAAAGACCTAATTAAGTCAACGTCGGTCAACAAAGCATGGTACTCTCTAATTAACAACCCCTCTTTCATTTCCTCTCAAATTCGCCGTTGTATTTCTAATTGCCATGATAATTCTCTGCTTATTATCCCTCCTATTACTTCTATCCAAAATTACTGCTCCTTAATTTCTACTGATACTTCCTCGCTTATCGAAAAATTCGACATTCCTTTCGAGACCAGGAGCCGTAGTTTGAAAATGATTACTGAGGTTCACGGAATGCTTTTGTTAACTGATTTGCACACAGAATATGCTTCTAAACAGTTGTATCTTTGGAATCCTTATGTTAGGAGACACAGACTTCTCGCTTCTAGTTGTTTTAGGAAGCTTTTGGATGATCGGAATAGGACTTTTCGTGTTGTGGGGATGGGTTTTGATAAACCCACAAATGATTATAAAATTGTTAGGATTGTTTATGTTAGGGATGACAAGGACAAGTTGTTTGCTGACCTGGCCCCTAAGGTTGAGATTTTTAGCTTGAGGAAGAATACATGGAGGAAGTTAAAAGACCCTGGAGTTCCGAGACTTGTTTATGATCATGGTGTTTATTTTAATGGTTCTTATTATTGGTTGGAACTGAACCAACTGGGAACTGAGAGAGCCAATGGTTGTTATGGTACTGAAATGCGGATAATGTCTTTTGATTTTCACACTGAGCTGTTTGGGCTATTAAAGGTTCCGGATGATGTTCCTTGTAATTTAGGAAGATGCCCACATAAGCTTATGCAGGTCGAGGATTCACTTGCTCTTTGTGTTATAGACGCACCGCACCGTGATAAAGGGAACACCCGTTTTCCTTTTTGCATATGGTTGATGAGACAGGAAAATGGTGTAGTGAGTTGGACTCTGCGTTTTAGACCTCTACTTAAATACTTTGGGTCTCCTTTAGGAATTACAAAGAATGGAACACTGATAATAGAGTCATTCCGCACCAACGAACATGATGAAACGTGCATAATCTCTTGTAATATCAAGAGCATGATTTATAAAGTTCATGAATTTGGTATAGCTAGGAATCCAATTTCACAATCTTTTTTTGATGTTTCTACTGTTGACGCTTTGTTTCCAGAGAGTTTAATCATGTACGAGGGAGGAAAGTCGCTGTTGAAATTTTCCAAATGAGCACGGTTTGTTTCCACAATCTTTACTGGTTAGCACATAAAGTATGGTTGATGATAGAAAGGAAAATAATTAGGTTTAGTCTATATTTTGGTATCATTTTACTACTTGTTTTGCTGTTCATTCCACTAACAGTTGATATCTCCTTTCTCTTTCTCTGTCTATCTTTTAAAGTCACGTCACTTATACTGCACTATGGTCGTTGAGTAGTTTGTGAAGAAAACAAGCCAGGCTGTCCATTAAAGTCTTTGTTATAATAAGATTGTAGTAGATACTACTAAATAGTACTCCCTCTGTCCCTCCCAATTGTTATCGTTTCTGGGAAAGTGTCCGGCACGCATTTTAAGATGAAGAGAAAGTATAGTTCTTTAATTTTTTTTTTTAAATTTTATTTTTTTGAATAAAAGTTTAAATATTCTATTTTTATTCAGAAAAAGAAAATTTTAAAAAAAAGTTATAGAACTATACTTTCTATTCATCTTAAAATGCGTACCGGGCACTCTCCCAGAAACGATAACAATTGGGAGGGACGGATGGAGTAGTACATTTACTCGTTTTGGTAAACCTGTTAAGGTAAACTTGCTAATGTTGCTTTGAATTCTTACATAGCCTGCGGAGCAACAAACCTTATGAAACATTACTTAGCTGCATTCCCCCAAGATGAAATGTCTTCTTCACTGCTTTTGGTCTTTATAAGCCTGGCAATACCAACATACCCAAAATATTGTACTTGACATTGTCTAGGTTTCCAACTTTCTGTAGCATTCTTACACAATCTCCCTGGGTGCAGAATTAGAACCTTTAATTACAAACAATATGATATTAGTGGAACATGGAATTTCACCTAAATTGGCAAAACATTAAATGGGCAAACAATATGAACCAAAAGAGAGGGTTTTCCTACATTGTCTGTTACTTGAAAAACTTTTTAAGGATTTAGGGATAACGTAGTTGCAATTGTTATTACCCCACACCTCGCGACAAGGTCATGGATTTTAATCCCCTTCCGTCTACTTAAAAACTTAACAGGCATGATACGGGCGTGGTTGCGCAGTGTGCTGATATATGCGTAGATGATGTATGTGACACAGTACATTAACAGAACTTAGAAACTTCAAGGATTATACTTTGCTGATTGACATCAAAAATTTGCTTCTCTTTTTCAAAAGTATTTATACTTACCACCAATTTTGTTTACAAATTTTAGGGGAAAATTTTTCAAAGTTGAGATTGACATGTATTTTAAATTTATGTATAACCTTTTAGCAGTACGTATGATTACAATTAGCTGGTGAAGTAATAGACTTGTAATATTCTCTATGGTTACTTGTCTTATATATCAAAGAAAATGAAATAAATATTATATAGGACGTGTGTTTATGTATCTTCATCAAACCATTCTGTAGATATACCTAAATGCTGCTTCATTGTGGAAGTGGGGCAACTTTGTTTGGTATGCCGTACCGAGAGGAACGTATAATGTGTGAAAAGTTATTACAACCTCTCTGAACTATATTCTTGATGCCTAATTCTATTTTCCCTCATAAGAAGTACAATTATTTCAATTTTGTGTCATTCTAATTGTCGGAATTCTCTTGCTATTAAATTGAATTACTGAACATTTTTTAAACAAATTGTTGTGCAATTGCCAACCAAAATTTAATTTTATAAGTTACACTTCTGTAAGCATGTTGAATTGGATGTGGATGGATAGCATCTGATTTATTGATTTTCCCTTTTTCTATTCCAGGTATGGTTGATTTTTCATGATGTTGCTTTGGAGGTCCTGATAACTTTAGTTGGTGCAGCATGTTGATGAAGTTGTTTAAAGTCGCTAGCTTTTGCAGTAATAGAAATTTAAGGAACAACTTCTGAACTTTTTTTGGTGTAAGAATTCCTAGTTCCATAGAAGTTTAGGAAATTGTCTCAGCTTGACTCTTTTCTATGAGTATATGATAGTAATAATTTAAAGAGACTGATAGTTCCCTGTTGCTGATGTACATGTTTTGAAAGAAGTAGTTTGGTTACTAATTTATATATGCTTTGATCTTTGAGTGGTTTGTCCAAAGAAGTAAATAATTGATTATTGTCAATGTATTAATTATTATCGTAAAAACAATGGAAAACAATGACGAGATGTTGTGGCATCTCAGCCTGCTAAGATTGAAATTTATTTGTTGTTACGTGATAACTCATTTTTAATTATCTGAACGTTTTTTAGTGCCTGAATATGATTGACCAAGCGACTCAAAGTCATGGATTAAAGGTGCATGATGCGATTGCCAGGATATAGGATACATTGATATATTTGATTGGGCAGTATCCATACATGTCAGAGCGTATTAATGAATTACAATTAGTTGACATGACTTGCAATTTGCATATAGATGCATTGGCAGAAAACAATCATTTAGCAATTGAAATGATGAGCCTTGAACTATTTGTTACTCAAAGCAGAATCCAGACAGTTCTAGCCCCATCTACTTGGTTTCGCAGAGTAATAATGTTAATCTCGTGAGTTGTATGTTATAGTTGACAGAAAACTAGTCTTAGTGCAAGAGAGAGAATGCACTGTCTATGTCATTGTGTGGTTGTGGAAGAAAATTCTGAGCTCTCTGCATTTGTGTTGGGATGGATTGTTGAGGAAAGCAATGCTATTCTGCATATAGTAGTCTGCAGGCGCAGCAGACTATATACAGGTAAGGTAATGTTCTGGTTCTTGTCAATTCTTTGATTAACGAAATTCATTACAACTCTAGGAGTAACTTCTGGGACAATAGTAGTTGTCTTTTGAATTCTTGCATTAAGGAATTACAGGTACTTGATTGACAAATAATCAGGCACATTAGCCACATTGCGAGGACGAGAGGATTTTTCTTATTCTTGGACAATCGTAATAAGTTTCGTGATTGGTGACTTGAACCATTTCTTAATATCTTTCTTATGGTTTGTTTTTGTTAAATGATTGTTAATACTAGCATAATAAGACGTGCGAGGCCCGAGTCATTTTCTAGAGTTTTTTTATAAATCATGCAATTATAATATTTGTTAAGCAACTCCAACAATATCCTTATATAGGCTTGAGTCAAATTTTGAAGAAATTGAGATAAAATTTCTTTCCAACAAGCTCCATGTCACTCTGTATAACATTAGGAACTTAGAATGTTTTCTCACTTTTAGGAGTGAATATCCCTTCAACTATTATTATATTATATTTTTCTTACCCGTTATTTTATATTTAATAAATGAATATAAATAGGGTAGTAAGTGTACGTTTAAAATGAAACGATTAAACTTCGTCCGTAGAATACCGTTAGTATGTTTACAAATAAAAAGTTACAAATTAACATATATGTTGAATACAGAGTTGACTAATTCAAATCTCACGGGACGAGAATTTATGATTATGCCTCCTGAGTCAGAGTCTGTCGCTTAAATGTGGTTTACCTTGGTTGAAGTGGTTTGCAGGCTATTGCGTGAGCCCGTAGGGTTACCCAGTGCGCACCCGAAGGGTAGCGGCTGCGGGTTAACTACGATAAAAAAAATCTTGAATTTTATTTAAATAAACTATATATTACTGAGTTCACTACTAACTTACAATTAACTTACTCAATTTAAAAAAATAAAAAATGCATAACTGAAGTCAGAATGACTTGCAATCATAATATACAATAATCTAAAATTTACATTATTGTTAATATTAAAGGTTGATTTTAATAAAAAATATTAGTTTTTGAAATTCAACGTATGTATGTATGGGAAAATGTTAGTTTTTTATTTACACTACTGTTAACAAAGTAAGATTAAGTTATATGCATGTGTCTGTTAGCATATAAATTATTGTATGTTACATCTATTTATGATGGTTTCAATTATTTATATGGTAAATATCTGATTTATGTACATGTATAATCATTATTAACATCTAATGAGATAATTGATTACTTAAATAACATGCATTTATAATTATTCAAAAATTAAAATTATGTAATAAATAAATTGCTATAATTTATATATGGTATTCACATTATCACTACCAAACAATCCATATCTATTTTTTATGATTTTTTTAAGAATTCGAAGGAAAAATTGTAATTTATATTGTTATTTAAACTATTTTTAATTTTTTTTCATTACAACTCTAATATTTCTTCATATAATAATTTGATAATAGTGTATACTATTCTCCTAAAATTAAATATTTTTCAATTCGATAGAGTTTTATAAATATATTATCTTGATCAATGAATATTGTTTATCTAAAAAAATCTTTTTAAAATGCTAGTTTTTTAAAGTGAAAAATGAAAAATAAACCGATTTAATATATTATCGTAGTTTTAACAAATCTCGTGAGATCTCATATCTGATTTCAAATTCAAAATAAACTAAAATTCATTGACTCATTATAATTTAAAGTTATCTAAATATTTAATACCAATCTATATTATTTATATATAAGCGATTCTATTTTCAATATTTTCTTTAAAAATCATATATGTACATTTTAATTAATTTTTATTATAAAAAATATGTTAAAAATATGTGAGATATATTTTCAAACTAAAAAATAATAATAAATAAGATAATAATCCATTTATGTACTATGTTTGACTTTATATCTATAATTCAATTATTTAAAATTAATTGTACAAATATTCAAATAACTATCTTTTTTTTACGAAATTCAAGTAACTATCTTTAAAGTTAAATAGAATATTCATGTAGCACACTTACATATTATGTATATGATAAAAACCACATATGACACTATGGTGTAGTGGTATGAGTTGTAAAGGAGAATGAAACAACTCGAGTTAGATTCTCATGAAACACATCTTTTATATAAATATTAAAAATAAGGGTAATTTAGCCTTTTCAATGAGACTTTTTAATCTCAGAATATTATCTCTTTGTTCGTCTATTATATATAGAACAGATTATATATTTTTAAGACTTATTATTGATATTCATGATTTTTTTCAAGAATTCGAAAGAAAAATTGTATTTATATCTTTATTTAAACCGTTTTTAAGTTTCTTTTATTACAACTCTAATATTTCTTCATATAATAATTTGATAATATTTTATACTATTCTTCTAAAATTAAAAATTTTCAGTTCGATAAAGTTTTATAAATATGAGTTGAACTGGTTAATTCTTTCAAATTATTGAACAATATATGTTTTTTTCTTAAGTAATATAAAATGCATTGAATCTAATGTTACAATATAGTATAGATATAACTTTTATTTGAATAATTCAAAATATTAACATAATTAAAAATATTTGTACAATATTATCTTGATCAATGAATATTACTGATCAAAAATAATTCTTTTTAAAAAGTTAGTTTTTTTAAGTGAAAAATGAAAAATAAATCGATTTATTATATCATCATAGTTTTAACAAATCTAGTGAGATCTCAATTCAAATTTCAAATATTCTTAAAATTGGGACAAATCCCAAAAATAATAATGCGTTACCAATGAAATTAGTAATTTTAATATAAATAATCAATTGACTTGATCATATAAAGACCTCAAACACATTAATTTATATTAACATAAGATATTAAAAAATTTCACATTATTGGTAAGATATTCTCGCCGAGTTTGTAATTTAAATTTACTAAACGTAGAATGTGAAAATGTTTTTCGACCGGATCATGTAGTCAAATTTCGAGTATTTTTTGAATAATGGGCCAAGTTCTAAAATGCATTGACTCATTATAATTCGAACTTATCTAAATATGTAATACAAATATAAATTATTTATACATAAGCGATTCTATTTTCAATATTTTTTTAAAAATATTTATGTACATTTTAATTATTTTTTATAATAAAAAATATGTTAAAAATATATCAGATATATTTTCAAACTAAAAAATGATTAATAAATAAGATAATAATTCATTTATGTATTATGCCTAATTTTTATATCTGGAATTCAATTCTTTAAATTTAGCTGTACAAATATTCAAATAACTATCTTTTTTCTTCGGAATTCAAGTAAGTATCTTTAAAGTTAAATAAAATATTCATTTAGCACACTTGCATATTATGTGTATGATAAAAAGAACATGTGACAATATGGTGTATTGGTAAGAGCTTGTATAGTTGAATGAAATAACTTAAGTTCAATTACAACAAAACACATTTTTTATATAAATATTAAAAATAAGGATAATTTAGTCTTTTTAATTAGACTTTTTAATCTCATAAAATTATATCATTGTTCTCCTATTATATATAGAAGAGATTGACGTAGAAAATGGATGAGCAGGAACATTTTACTTGGAATTTAAGTTTTATTGTTAATTGAATTGAATATATACACTTTTAGATAAATCTACGATAATTGTTGGAAATGTAAGTAAAAAACATTGACATGCAATATTGAAAAACTAAATTTCAAATAGACATAAGCTAATCTGAAAATTATTTAAATATATATTGATATGAAAATTAAAGTATTATTCAAACTAAACAAAGTACATTAAAATTAAATCAACGTACTCGCGTACTCCCTCCATCCCATTGATTCTTATGCACTGTTTGCACGTATTTCGATACTTCTATAAAGTATAGTTTCATAATATTTTTTTAATATTTTTTTTAATAAAAGTTTAAAAATGAAACTTTTATTCAGAAAAAAAATATTATGGAGTTATACTTTAAATAAGTATTGAAAAGCGTACCGAAAAGTAATGTATAAAATTCAATGGGACAGAGGGAGTAGTTTCTAGCCGCCTCCCTCTTTTCGCCTCGGTTTGTAATTTTTTAAGTAAATTGAGGGGCTTTTATTGGTTTTCTCCGGTGAAAAGCCCCAACTTCTTCATTTTTTTATTCTCGTTAATTTTTTTTCAATAAAATCTAATATTTTGGGTGTTTGTGTGTGTCTCCTCTTGGAGTGTGTGTTTTGTCTCTCCTTTTGGAGTTTTATGTTTTTGTTTAGTCATTCTTGGGTTTATTTGGGTTTGAATCTGTTGAGTACGATTTTATTGATATTTTTGGTGATCTGCATCGAATCTGGGGCGTTGGTGATTATTGCAAGAGTTCACCTTTCACAACCAAAGATTATTTATCTTTCATGAGTTTACACTTTCGGCATGTCTATAGCTAGTATCCGGCGTGTAGATAGCTGAGGTACCTTCGACATGTGTATAGCTGGTGTTTATCCAATCTCATTTTATGCGATTGGTGTTTCTGAACATTGGGCTAACAATAGTTTTTATGTGATATGGTCAATTGCGATATTGTTATTTTCAGAGATGCTGGTGCAATTTGGATCGCTTGGGATGTATTTATTTCGTTTTTAACTTCAAGAATTTTTAAATTCTATGTGTTAAACGATCAGTAAACAAATTATCTAATTATTTTTATTGTTAGTATGTTATTTGTTTTACCACCTGGTTGTATCGACAGTTGGGAGTTTGTCGCGGTTCTATTATATTCAATTTAATGAAAACTTTATGCATTTGTAAAAAAAATTACTGTAACTTCCCGATTGTTTATAATTATTTTTAGTTGAATTATTTGATTTAATTATTTATTAATGTCAGTGTGATGTAGTTAAAATAGTTTTTATAAGTTTATTTTTATTTTTATATTCAGAATATTGTTTTAAGAGTTTTAGTTTAAAAAAAATAGTAAGGCTTTTATAAAAAAAGAGTGAGGGTTTTAATAAAAAAAGGGAGAAAGAAGAAAGAAAAGATGAAAGTTAGGGTTTGCGTTATTTTCATAAGAGAAGAGAGGAGAGAGAGAGAAGAGAGAGAAAAAAAGAGAAAATAGATGGAGATAGAGATAGAGATGAACATCAAGAACTTTTTGGAGGGTTATGAATTTGGAGTTTGTGGAATTAGGGTTTTATGATTTGGGGTTCTAAATTTATTGATTTTTATTCTCGCTTACTAAGATCTCGAGGTACGGATATCTTCTTTGTTCTCTTGTTTTTCGTTTCCGTGTTCTTAATTGTATACGATCCGATTTCTTACTAAATTCATATATGATTCGTTATCTGTTAGAATTTGTTAATTTTGATCATTTCGGAAAGGTCTTTTAATTATCTACAACTTTCGTTCATTGCCGTTTATGAAATTCGGTCTATAAATATGAGTTTTTCTGCAATTTGTATGACCTGCCTGTTTGACTTCGAGATTTGAATATCCAACCTTTGAAAAATCATATTAAATTGAATATTTGTTCAAATATTATGAGCAATACCATTCTGGAAAGCTCTTTTCGATATCTACAATTTGCGTTTACATTCTGCTGCTAAATTCTGTGATTTTGATGTCTTAAACATCAAAATATAATTGTAATCAGGGGCTGATTCTGTTCTGCAGTCCGCATTTATTTATTTTCTGAATTCTTTACTTGTTCGTTTTTGACGAGCCTTACCATTCTGGAAAGTTCTAGGAATTTTCTACGACTTTCGTGTTTCGTACTTTTTCAGTTGACTTCATCTTTATGCAGTAATTTGACATTCTTTGAAACTTATTAGATTTGAGCTTATCAATAATTAGTGGTTTGTTATGTTATTTTGTTTCGTGATGTTGAATTATAGTTTTTTTGAGGTTATTTGATAAATTTATATATGATTTTGGAGATGTAAGATATTTGAGTGTGTGATATTTGAGTATTTATTTTGAGTTATTTATGTTATTTGTATGACTTGGGAGTTTGTAAGACATCCGTCGCGAGTGGATAATCTCGTGCTTGACACCTCCTATGCGGTGTATTTAAATTGTATTGGCGTGTCACCGAAGTTGTGGGACACGTATAGCCATGGCTAGTATGTGTATGATTTGGCCTTTTGGGTAACACGTGCTTATTACCGTGCAAGCCCCTGTAAGATATTGGGTAGCATTTGCTTCGTGCTGTGCAAGCCCCTGTAACTTTTTATGACTACATATTTCTGGATTACCGAAAATGTAGGACATCCTGTAAGTGTAAGATTGTCACCCATGTTCGTATGTAAACTATTTTGTGTATTATTTTGTAAGTGTGAGAATATGTGTAAGAGTATGTGTAAGGGTATGATTCCATTTTATCATTATTCGTTCGATTATATTATTTGTGATTATTATGTATAATTGATAAGGATATGTGTAAGAGTATGATAAGTTTTGGGTGGTAAGCATTTAGATTTTTTTTTGAGTTGAGCATTCATTTTTTTATATTGTCTCATTCACTATTATTATTGTGCTTCATTCAGATATTCAGTTGTGTTCTTAACCTCGTCATCTTTTAATCTTTGTTCAGTTATGCTTTATTTTATATCCGTATATGAGCCCTTCGCTCACTGCCGGTCCTTTGTTTTTCTTGTTTTCTTCTGACGGGTATTCTCTCTTTTAGGTGGGTTGTTTAAGGGGAAGAGTGCGAGTTCCAAGACTTTGAGGAGTTTTGTATTTTCTTACATTTTCTTTAGAGTTTGTTGGTTTAGTTGTAATTTAGTTGTATTTTATTTCAAGAATTGAAAGTTTTCTAGGATTTTAATGGAGTTTGGATTTAAATAAGTATTATCTTAAGAAATTTTATTAGTTGGATTGTTAAAATTACATTAAACAATCAATTACATTTTATTGCCGAGGCGGGAATTAGACAAAAATATTAAAAATTTGGGAGGACATTATCTTAAAAAAGAATCACACTGTTCAGTACGTTCAGGTTAATGTCTAGAATTTGCATAACCGATGTTTTGGGCAAGCACGAACAGAAACCAAAATCACCAAATGTCGTTGGTGATTCACGTTATTGGGATCTACCGTCGAACAGCTCAACCGCATCCAATCGTTCGCAACTAACCGCTTTCAACCGTTTGCAACTGAACCATATTTTACGGATAATTGCAAAACGCAGGTTGGTTGTGAATTTAAATTTTAAAAACGCTCATTCGCGGTTTGAATGCAGTTTTAAATTCTTTAAAATCGCAAAATCGTAACCGCAACCCGCAACATATATTTAAAATGAAATATATTTCCAAAAATGTAGTTGATATGATATAAATTAATAAATACACATTTATTAATTAATCTTAAATTAATATTAAGACTTCGTTTATCAGATTCATAATCATTATAAGATATATAACGATTGACGAAGCTTTGGGCATTGCTTTGTTTTTCTCCTAGGGCGGGAAGAAGAGAAGAAAACACAAATCGAAAATATAATTAACATATAATTTTTTTTTTATCCTTTTATTTTTTCTTTTCTCTCGCCTCCATATTTTTATATGTTTTTAATATCCTTACTCCACACAAAGTATTAATTTGTATTTTTTTTGAATGTAAATTTATCACATAACTTAAATTTGAATTTATTAATATTCCGAATTTATTTTTTTACAAATTATTAATTATTTTAAAATAAGTGGTTGAACCGCAAACCGATCCGCAATAACCGCAATTGACGCGGTTAACCGCAACCTCGCGGTTGCGGATGGAAAAAAGGCCCTTAATCTCACAATTCTGGAGCAAATGGTCCAAAATATCAAAAACTAGAAAAATGACCTTTATTATCACAGAAAAACGTAACTAAAATTTGCGTTTATCAAAAACAACTAAAAGTATTAGTTTTGTTAATGGGCCTGAACAAATTTGAAGGGAATGCATATATTTTATGCGTTATTTATTTTGAAAATACCATAAACGCATCTTTTAGAGGCGTTTTCAAAATTTTATTTATTTCTTTATTTTTTTAAAATTTATTTTATATTCTAAAATTAATATTAACGTAAATAAAAGATGTGTTTTATAAAAATGTGAATAAAAAATGCGTTTTTAAGTGATAAAAAGGGTCATTTTTCCTGATTGTGAGATTTTGGGCCATTTTTTCTCAAATTGTGATAGAAAGGGTCAATATCCCTGCGGATGACAATTTTCTAAAACACTATTCGCGGTTTGGTTCGACTTTTAACCCAAAACCGATACGATCCAAACCGCTTACACCCCTAGGTTCTACTACTTTAAAATTTGTGGATTTCGAAATATAAACCGTTTTTTAATCAGAACCAATTTACATATTTATGTTAGTTTTATATTTATGATCGCGTAACGGAAATTTTATCTTGTAAAATAAAATGCTTATATTGCCGATAAATCACATGCATATTATTGAAGACTTTTATATTAATTTTTACATCCAATATTTTTATTGTTACAGCTTAATTGTTCGTTAAGTAAATAGAAGTAATTTATTACAGATAACATGAGTGATTTATTTTGATATCAAATAATATTTTTTTTTATTAGTTATTTGCATTTAAGTAGGAATATTTAAATATGAAAAGTATTATTTTATTTCTCAATTTTTATCGATCAAGTTACGACATGAACCGTCAAAATTACCTAATTTAAACTGACAAAAATCATGCCAAGTGATTTGATTTTGTTCAGTTACAGATTACAGGTTTGAATATGATTTGGTGATTTAATTACGATTTGACGTCGAAGCCGAACCTAATCGAATAGCTGAAAACACCTAAAATGAATATACGATATTAGGTATTTTTTTATTTTTTAATATTTATCGTTTCATTATTTTGCACATATATTTAAGTTTCTTTAGTCGCATAGTTATTTTTTAAAAAAAAAATTTGTTCGTGAATTTTAGTATTAGTTTATATATTTTTAAATACCCAATTTAAAAAAATAAAAAAGAAATTGATCGAAATACTCAGAAAATGGGTATTCGGGCATATACCAATCTGAGAAAACGTATTTTAAATACCCAATCTGAGAAATCGTTGGTCGGTTAAATTTAATATTTTGGTCACCAATTTCAAAAAATGTGGTATTTTTGTACACAATCCTTTTTTCCTTCGTGAAAAAATTTCGAGTAAATTACATAGGGGTGGCCGCATTTTACATCGATTTTCAAAATAGTTGCCAAATTTTCAAATCTTCAAAACAATGGCAAACTTTTTGTTCCGCCTTTCAAAAAAATGGTTGCCGTCAACTCTCGTTAAGCTTTCACATTAAATAATATATTTAAAGCGTAAATTACAGAATGGTGGTTATTCTTCGTACTTATTTTCAAAATAGTGGTTAAACTTTTATAAATTGTTGAAATCTTTTTTTACCTTTTAAAAGAATGGTTTCGTCAAATTGTTACCGGGACTCACATCTTTATCGTCACAAAAAAAACATATGATATCACTAAACAAATAGGTACAAATACAACTTAAATAATTATCAGTTTTTTCACTTCTAATTTAATCAAGTGCCCGACTTCTTTGTTTTTTCAACCTCCTCTCACAAAAATATAAATAAAAAATTTAGCAAAAATATAGAGAAGAGTATCCACCCATTGAAAAAACTTATAAGCAAAATTATAATGATTTGTTAATCGACACCTACTATTAGGATCAATCTAGTAAAACTCTTTCTACAATGAAAATTTAAAAATGTCATTATTTAAAAATTTTAAAAATATAATCATTATTTTAAAAATAAGTGTGAAGTACGACCACCAATATGTAATTTACACTTTAAATATATTAATTAACGGAGAAGATTTAACGGGAGCTGACAACAACCATTTTTTTAAAAAGCAGAAAGAAAAGTTGACCACTATTTTGAAAATTTGAAAATTTAGCCACTATTTTTAAAATCGGTGTAAAGGACGGCAACACTTTCTAATTTACTCAAAAATTTCAGACAGTCTGTTAAAACAATTACAAAGAGACAACACAACATGGACACACATACATAACATTGGTCGGTCCTAAAACCCTTATTAGCGAACAAAATTGTACCTCAATCCAGAGACAAAATGAGCACAACGTCGTTCGATGATCTTCCTGAAGGAACGGTGGTGGAGATTCTCTTGAAATTGGGAGTCAAAGACCTAATCAGATCAACCTCAGTAAGCAAAACATGGTACTCTCTCATCACTAACCCCTCTTTCACTTCTTCTCAAATTCGTAAAGCTGTTTCGTGTTGTAATGATAATGCAATACTTATTATTCCCCCTGTTACATGCCAATACAACTGCTGTGTTTTAATTTCTGCTGATACCTCCTCGTTTATTGAAAAATTTGATATCCCCTTTGAAACTAAGACTCAAAGTTTGAAACTACTTGCCGATGTTCATGGACTACTACTTTTGACTGATTTGCACACAGAATATGCTTCTAAAGAGTTGTATCTTTGGAATCCTTATGTTAGGAGACACAGACTTCTTGCTTCTAGTTGTTTTAGGAAGCTTTTGGATGATCGGAATAGGAGTATGGGTATTGTCGGTATGGGTTTTGATAAATTGACAAATGATTATAAAATTGTTAGGATTGTTTTTGTTAAGGATGACAAAAAGAAGTTGTTTGGTGAGGTGGCCCCTAAGGTTGAGATTTATAGCTTGAGGAAGAATACTTGGACAAAATTAAAAGACCCTGGAGTTCAGAGACTTGTTTATGACCATGGTATTTATTTTAATGGTTGCTATTACTGGTTGGAACTGAACCAACCTGGAACTGAGAGAGCCAATGGTTGTTATGGTACTAAAATGCGGATAATGTCTTTTGATTTTCACACTGAGCTGTTTGGGCTATTAAAGGTTCCGAATGATGTTCCTTGTAATTTGGGAAGATGCCCACACAAGCTTATGGAGGTCGAGGATTCGCTTGCTCTTTGTGTTATAGACGCACCGCACCGAGATAAAGGGGACACCCGTTTTCCTTTTTGCATATGGTTGATGAGACAAGAAAATGGTGTAGTCACTTGGACTCTGCGTTTTAGACCTCTACTTCAATACTTTGGGTCTCCTTTAGGAATTACAAAGAATGGAACACTAATAATAGAGTCATATCGCACCAACAAACTTGATGAAACGTGCATAGTCTCTTGTAATCTCAAGAGCATGATTCATAAAGTTCATGGATTTGGCATAATTAGGAATCCAAGAACTTTTCTTGATATTTCCACTCTTGACGCTTCATTTCCAGAGAGTTTAATCATGTACGAGGGAGGAAAATTGCTGTTAAAATGTGCTAAGTAAGCAATTGTGAGTCTTCTTCTGGTAAGCTGTTTTCATCAAGGAAAATAATCATGTTTAGTGTGTTTTTTTGGTATCATGAATACCACTGTTTACTGTACTTTCTGTTAACTAATACTGTAGCTCAATTATAACTCATGATATCTCCTTCCTCTTCCTGAATTTAAACTATAAAGTCATGTCAGTTGTTTGAACTGTGGTTACTAAATAGTTCGTGAAAAAACAAGACAGAGTTGTCAATTGAGGTCTTTCTCATCATAAATTGTAGTAGTTTCAGTCCCTACACTCATCTAAGTAATCGGTTTACTGGTAAATTTCCAATGTTTCTTTAAACTTGTTGAACTCCTATATATGGTTGTTTAAATGATGTCATGCTAGTAGCATATGCAGAGAGAATATATAGAACTTTTAAACTCGATGTTATTTATTTTCTGTTTTTAGATCAACTGACGACCTCAAGTGCAAAATAATGCTAGGCCAATATCCTCAATTTGTTGTGATTTCTTTATAATTAGAGATGCGGAAATTTGATGTGCATGTACAGGAAGCTGATATACTTTGTTTAGTTTACTCTTAAATTCTATATGGGTATGGGCATCATTTACCAACCAACTGAACATTGTTGGTTTTTGATATCGACTACCTTTAAATTTTAAACTATATACTACACGTAAGTGACATAGAGTAAATCTTCAAGGATATGTGAAAAATTAATTGAGTTTTCTGAAGTAAGCATCTTTTTTGAAAATCCTTGCGAATCTTTACTCACAAGGACTGTGATTTTGTTTTCCTATCAATAATGAACTTATATCAAATCAAATGAAGAAATTATTTTAAAGGACTTTTTAATGTCTCTTGAATGCACATTTATTCTAGAAATCTGGGCGACTTTGTTAGGTGTAGCATATTGGTAGGAACGTATACAACCTTTGAACTATAGAAGGTGTGATTTCTTTAGTTGAAGCAATGTTCAAGTTCAGGTAGAACCTACGAGAAATTGATAAACATATTCTTGTTTATTACTTCTAATGCTGCATAATTAGTGTAACCGTTGTTTATTATAATTGTCGAATTTCTCTTGCTAAGCACTTGAACTAATGAATAGTATTGAGACCAATTGTTTTTTAATTGCCAACTGAAATTTTTGAGCTCTATAAGTTTACCCTTATAAGCATCAAGTGCATGTGGATGAACTGCATCGCTCTCCCGAGAACTTATGTCATGTTGTTCAATTGCAATTGTAGGCATAATTGATGATGTGGCTTCGGAAGTCCTGAGAACTCTAATATGCACAGCATAAAGATGAAGTTGTTTTAAAGGTTCTAGCTTTTGACAATAGAAATTTAAGGAACAACTTTAAACTTCTTTTGGTTAATACTTGTTGACAGACATTATCCAAGTTTAGGAAGTTGTTTTAAGTTTACTTTATTTGGCTACTTTGCTTAGTATGATATGTTCTTTAGGTGGTCATAGGTTTCTTTGCTAAATTTCCAATTCCCTTTTCTTTTATGGTCAGTTTGTTTCTTAGTTAAATTTGGTTCAAGGAAATCAGCAAGAGGATATTTTTAGGGGAGGAAAATTTTAAATGAAATTTCGTGATGGTAAGTAATATATCTTAAATTTTTTCAGCTAGCAATTAATTCTGATGATTTTTTTTTCTTTTTTCCAAGTATTTCTGATAGTTTTGTGACAGCCAAATCAAGAAAATAAATCTTTTTACCATATATTTGTCATGCAATCATTTTTCAAAATCAGATTGTTGTGTGAAACTTTTTTTTTACTTAGAAAGTCTTGCAAATTGAAAATTGAAGTCTGTTAGTAGAAATAGTGCATCAAGATTCTAGGTAATCTTAGTTTTACGAGGCAAAAAAAAACTTGATTTTTCGATATATATTCTTTTCTTTTTGTTTAAATACATAATAATAAATAATACTCACTCCGTCTATCCCAATTGTTATTGTTTTTAAGATATTGTTTGAAACGCATTTTAAAATATTGTTCTATAATTTTTTTAAAAAAATTTCTTTTTCTTAATAAAAATTTAATCATTCTATTATTCTGATTTTCTTTTTAAAAGTTACTTTTATATTTATTGCGGAACACATGACTATAACAATTAGGTGGTACCGATGGACTAATAATTTGAAAAGGTTTGATAACGTTAGTTGTTGAAAGCTATTATCGGCTTCTTCGATTTCCTTTCGAAAAGTACTTTCACTTAAATATATTTCAGTTTTTTAATTTAAAAATAAAATATAGTTTCTTAATCAAAGTGCATGACTGATTTATTAATCAAAATTTTTAGGTGGTATAACTGTACGGAATATAAATTCGAGAATACCTGAAATCAGAATCAGACTAATGAAGTTATCAAAAAATTTTCAAGACACCTGAAAATCACACTATCCTTAAAACAGATACGCCCATACTCGTGGTGCTTGAAGGTGTTGTGGCTTCCATTTTCCAGGATATAACGAATTGAGATGATATTAAGCACTCGAGACCCGCATCTCTCGAACCACTTGAGACCCGCATCTCTCGAACCAAACAAATACGATTTCTATCTCCAAGAAACAGATCCTAAAACTCTAAGAATAATTGAAATAAATTATCCTTAAATTTTTGTGAGATTTTTCTCTCTCACTCCCCTCTTCTTAGTCAAGAAGACAAGGCCTCCTTATATAGTAGTAACATAAACTGTAACTTACATAACTCATAATTTTGTAACCTTCACCATTATGATCAAATAAATCTTATCTCATTAGTATAGGAGTTACAAGATTAAACACGTAAGTTACAAAACTAATAAAATAAAATATAATATAATTTTTATTCAAATAATAGTCCAACAATCCCCCACATGAATAAAAATAATGACTCTTTACGCGAAGATAGATGGCCTCAGTAGAAACCAACATAGGATAGGTAGGCGTTACCCCTTGAACCTTTCCTTGGAAGAATATATTTACATTTCTAGAATTTCAGTAGTCGCGTTGACCTTGAACTGCCGTTCTATATTGTGAAATGATTATATTTTCCCCACATAATTCTTTCCTATATTTGTTCAGTTCTTACTGTTAAGCTCATTTTGGTCCTAAGCTTTAGCCTGGTTCCCTGAGTTTTACCCAGAATTGGCCCCACAATTCTTTTTTGAAGCGACCCCACTTCACTCACATAGGTGATCTCTTGAAAAATACCAACGTATTATTTGTTCGACATATCGACACATAAGGATCATTAAAATCATAGCTTAGCTTTTTCAGTATTTTATCACTGTTTTCATCATAGGAATGGACCCAGGAGTAAAACCCCCACAGTAATCTCACTAAGTCTTTACAGTTAGGTTGTCCCATTAAACCAAGATCTTGGGATATCCGGTCAACAAGGTTGGGTTTCCTTTATAATGACTCTTTATATGGGCTTTAGTCTCATTCCTTTCGGTGTTTCTCAACTAACTCTCTTATTAACCATTTGGTTAGCGGATCCGCAGTGTTATATATTGACCTGATATAGTCAATAATGATAACTCTAGTTGAGAATAATTTTCTTATGGAATCAAGTCAACGACAAATATGCCTCGACATTCCATACAAGTCTCTTCCAAAAGACCAATTTTTTACTATTTGTCATTCTGTCCGATTTTGTACGAATTCAAAAGAGCTACATACTCTACCAAACATCAATGCTCCAATTCATAATTGAAATTACCAATTTTCAGCATCCCAAAAATTAGAAATATCAATTCACCAATTTACCAAAATTTGAGCATCCACAAATTGGCAATTCTTTTTGATCTAGTTACTTAGTTTGAGCGTTCTCAAATTAGCAACTTAACCATACTTTTTGAAGTCATTGATTTTTGGTGTTCATTTAGACTCACGCATCTTTCACCAAATATGAGTCTTTTCTCACGTGTCTGATTCGATAAACTGGACCTACTTATATGCCATATTGTTAGGCACATTTCCAATAAAAATACAGTCAACCATTTTTAGACCGATTTTCACCCACTTTTGTTCGGGTACACGAACCTTTTCAAGACACCCCCATACTGATAAGGATTTCGAGTGTTCCACGTTTCGACTACAATAATAAGTTGAACATCATACTCATTTTCTTTCAATTTAGGTGCATCCTCGATTAAGAATCTCATAAGGTTCATGGTGGTCAAGTAGAACAAAAACTTTTGTCTCCACCTCTTAAAATTCAGCCCACTGACTGAATTTTTCCGGTTTTTCCGCATAGTGGTTACCGATATAGCCGTATTTGGTATCGCAAGGGCCGCCGTATTAGGCACTGCCTCATCAGTCTTTTGCCCTTCACCAGACAAGCTGGCTCCGAACTCCCGTCATATCTCAAATGCACGGAAGAAATATAATATTAAATAACCCACATTCGGTGACTGTCGATCACCCGATGCGTTAGGGTTAACTAACCACATGTTGAAATCATTTATCAACATAAAAAATTGATATCAATATTGTCTTATTAAGTATCTTTTAGACTAACATAATAAGCTCATGTGTCATAATAAGCTCATGTGTCACTGCTGTAGTATACTGACACCAACACAAAAAAATAATAATTTAACCGGAGGAACAAATTCAACTAGAAAAATTAATATTTTGTATCGATCTCAAACCTGTACTTTTTGAGTACCAAGCCTAATGAGGTTTTATTTTATTTTTTTTTATTTAAACAAATTAACCAGACAGAACCTCTACATATGCTCAATTAATTAAAGCCATCAATTGTATGTACAATCATTTTAAATCGGCGAGTACCCGTAGACACAAACATGTTCACTATACCAAATGTCACATAAACACATGCACCAATTTCCTAACTCACTAAAAAACCTAATGATTAGATAAAAGTATGAATATATTATACAAGTAAAAGCAACCTATGTGTAAACAAGATTTTCAAACAAGTGTATAACATCACCCCAAAAATAACATATATTAACGTCATGATTCTTGTAAAAAAAATCAATAATTTCCAATCCGAGCATGCATCGCCGATAATTAAAAGAAACTGATAACACCATATCTTATTATTTAAACCGATATACAAGTATTCAAGAGGAGCAACAAACATGCCACTAATTTGCAACAATAATCCAAGTACACATGTAATTCTAACAACATACAACTCACTTGTCAATAAAATATTGATCAATCATATAACTTAAATGAAAACTATACCTATTTATAAGCTATTAACATGAGAAAGACTATTGTAAAGCAATTATAATTTCGTAACCATGAAATGATATAAAACTCTAGCCAAGAATCCACATGGAGTATCTAATTAATTTAAAAAAGATGTCCAAGACCTAAAAAAAACCAAACCACTAATATCAATACATATAACATGGCCTTTTTTTCCCAGACTATAAATATATAACACAAGCCAAGAAAGAGATAGCAAAGAGTTCAAAACAACAATGGCAAAACAGGTAGTTTTGTAATTACATACAAGCAAATTATAGCACCCTGAACAATATTAAAAATAAAATAAAAATAAGAGCATCACTTTTGATTTTTTTCCCATCAATAAACTCTAAGATTACAATGAAGCGACTAAGCTAAACAAGATACCATGAATCGGGAGATTAATAATATTACAGTGGCTTAAAAAAAACTATACTCCCGAAATGAAGTTCGAACAAATTATTTAATTAATTAAACTAATTGATATAAATTATTTTATCTGTTTTAAGCTTGTACGGAGTATAAATTCGAAAGTACCTAAAATCAGAATCAGACTAATGAAAATATCGAAAAATATTCAAGGCACGTGAAAATCACGTTATCCTTAAAACAAATATGCCCCTCCTCGTGGTGCTTGAAGGTGTTGTGCCTTCCGTTTTCCAGGATATAACGAATTGAGGTGATCTTAAGTACTTGAGATCTGCCTCCTACGAACCAAACAAATACGGTTTCTATCCCTAAAACTCTAAGAATAATTGAAACAAATTATCCTTAAATTCTTGTGTGATTCTTCTCTCTCACTCCCCTCTCCTTAGTCAAGAAGACATTGCCTCATTATATGGCAGTAACATAAAATATAACTTACATATGTCATAATTTTGTAACCTCCATCATTATGGTCAAATAAATCTTATCTCATTAGTATAGGAGTTATAAAATTAAACACGTAAGTTACAAAACTCATATAATATAATATAATATAATTTTTATTCAAATAATAGTTCAACAATAACTTGCCATTTCCGTCTAGTGTAATTACTGTCACAAACAAAAATCAGCTTCCCTAATCAAACAAAAATGTCAACCAACAACAAAATGAGCATGGTACTCTATAATCACCAACCCCTCTTTCATTTCTTCTCAAATTTCTCGTTGTATTATGCATTGCGATGAAAATTATGTGCTTATAATCCCTCCTATTACCTCATAATCCCTCATATTACCTCTCACCAAAACTATTGCTCCTTAATCTCTGCTACCCTTCCTCGCTTATCAAAAAATTCGACATTGCTTTCGAGACCATGTGATGCAATTTAACTTTAGTTACCCAAGTACATGGAATGCTTTTGTCAACTGATTTGCATTTCAAGTATGCTAATAGAGAGTTGCTTTGGTGGAATCCGTATGTTAAGAGGCACATAATTCTTTTTTTTTTCTAAATGACACATAATTCTTGTTTCCCGTTGTTTTAGGGGTCTCAGGTTTTTCAGGAATCAGTTATGAATTTTGGCCATTTCAAACTCATACATGATATTTAGTTCTGAAATTCAATCCTCCAAACTCATACCTCAAACCCCCAAGGTATGGGTTTTTGATATCCTAATGGGGAGGTGGGTATGAAAAATGGGTACGAAGAATCAAATTTATTTTTCATTTTGTATATAATTCTATGTAAATATTTAATACAAAATTAAATCGATAAATCGAAACAATATAAAATTAAAATTATATTCATTTTTTAATTTAATAAAAAAATAATAAAGTATTAATATTTTAATTAAATATATTCATTCCACACTCAACCAAACACGTGATAACAAGAATGATAACTCAACCCTATACCACCTTAACCCGATTACTCAATTCAACCACATAACACTTTGCGAACCAAACGACCCCAATATAATTTACCGTGTATTCACCATTGTTTTGGTAAACAACAGATGATTACAAACTTATTATCAAACTTATTATCGGTTCATAAAATTTTAGGTCAATTTTTTCAAGATTATCATTATGATCTATATAGTTAGTGACGACGGAGGCAGGCTGGAAACTTAGAGGGTGCCGATTTTAGTTTATAGTTTTAAAAGTTAAAAAATGTTTAATTATAGAAAAATTTAAAAAAATTAACTTACATCACTTTATTATGAACAATATAATGAGTCCTCGTGATTACAGTGGTCAAAACGAGTTATCGAGGAGATCGGCTAGTCACTTGATAGTTTTTCAAAAAGAACGGTAGACACTATGATATAAAACTTGTAAAATTTACATCAAATAAATAGTGTGACACCAAATTTATTATAATTTTTATATCAATTATACCATTGTCTTTGTTAACAAAAAAATTCCTTTCCACCGTATTCTATCTATATCATGTTATATCCTTATAAGATATTTGCTTTTAAAAAATTAACTATATCATATCTTTATTTAGATATTTACGCTGTACTCCAGAGTATAAAAATGAAGAGAAGAGAAAAGTAGAGAAATGATAAATTTAAATTTTCCTTCCGAGACGTGCTTCCAATTTTTTTGGCGAGAGAATAGAAATAATTGGGAGAGAAAATTTCCTATAATTTACCCCCAAAACTTTCTTCCAAAAAATGGGAAGATTTGGAAAAATACTCTCACATTGCCTTCTTTTTTTGGGTCACTTTATCTCCTTTTTTATACAAATTCGGGGGAGCATACGAATGGTTTATTTTTTTCTACAATTTCTCATGGTGTTATGGGTTGAAGATGATCTGAGCAAACAACGGGAGGGAAATGAATACAAAAATTATTTCGTTGTTGGTTTCGGTATAATTTTAGTTCTGGTCTTTTTATATGGTTTAATTTTTATATCAAATTGTCCACTGTTCATGTCAACAAATAACAAATTAAGCCCGATTAAAAAGTGATTATTGCCTCATGGGAGCATCTCCAAAGGGGATGTACCTGTCAGTAATAAAACCTAGGTCTTAGTAATAATTTCAAAAATATAGATGATATGTAAAAAAAATACAACACGAACGGAGACATATGATAGATATATTTTTAGATGTCGATAAATAAGCAAGCTAAATTTGATGATTGAAGGACCATCATCTATATTTACTCCACGTCATTTTCTGCTTTATCTCACTCTAAAATGAAGAATTCTCCCGTTTTAATCTAGTGCATATTGATGTATATATACTTGTTCATCACACACACAACCAAATTTATTAAATATTTATATAATAATTTTAATATATATTCTATATTTTTAAAATTATTATTAAACTAATATAATAATAAAATTAGTTAAATATTTTTATAATATATAAACATAATGTTTTTAACTAATTCTTATGATATTTATATTATAAGATTAATATCCTTAAATATGCTTTAATTAATTTAATATTTTAGTTTCACTTGTATTCACTAAAAAAAGTAGTTTGTTATTAATAATTTCTTCACAACTATATATGTTAAAAACAATCATTTAATATAATTGTTGAAATTTGAAAATAAAAATAAAACTCTTTTCAAATATAGCTTAGAAGTTAGAAAATCTCCAACCGTGTTCATCCTGTTAGCTAAAATGTCTGCGTGTCAGCATATATATATATATTAGGTGAAAATTATGTATCTTTAGACATTAAGCCTGTTAGCAATAATTATAGATATAATTTATCCCATTTTTTATATTTTTTGATCTTGGAGTCATTAGCTAAAATATTTATGTCATGTCCACGTTAGCTTTGTACCATAATTAAACTTATTATGACTATACATGCATATATACTTATATTTATATTATATTTAATATATATGGACTATTTTTTTTATTTTATATTTAATATTTTAACCTTATATAATATTAAGTATAAAAATATTATATTTTTATTAACCAAATTTATTATTATTTTGACATACAATTACATATTTATAAAAAATAGTAATAAATCCAATATCATAAAATACAATATAACTATATATTTTATAATATATAACAAATTTTATCAATTATTTTTTTGTCATATTTAAATGTGTTATATATTTTGAGTTTTAATACTTATTAAATTGCAATTATATTCAACATATTTTCATTAAATTTAAATTTTATTTACACTTTTATTATATCAAATATTTAATAAATTTATTTTATTATTTAAAAATATGTATATGAGAACTTGAAAAATATGAATAAAATATCATTTTTGAATATAACTAATCTTTATAGCTAATATCATTGTAATTGGAGTACATGTTCTTGTAGATTCAACAAAATTTTAGATAAAAATGATTTGGCTAACCATTTTAGCTAATGTGGTTCGAGACTTCGAGAGGTTCAACAAATCTATACGATACTACGAGATCATCTCCAACAAACTCTTTATATGGACTCTTAAATTTAAAAATAGAGTGTGATCCTAAAATTTGAGCTCCAATAAGAGCATATTCTCTCTCCTCAATTCGCCTCTACCTAGCTCTAAACTTATATTTTATATTAAAATAAACTCTTCACTTTTTTTCTCTCTCCCTCTTCTTTTGTTTTTTTATAACTTCAATGTAATTTCAATTATAAAATAATATATAAAGAATGAGTTTAAAATTATTGTTGGAGTTGAACTTATATTATCTTGTTAATAGCTAATTTTTTATATTATTTTTAAAGAGTGAGGTAAGAATTTTTGGAGATGCTCTGATAACCGGAATGAGGTATAATTTGGTTGGATGAACTTTTACATAATATCCATTATATTTTATTTTAGTTCGATGAATATATAGCTAATGTTGTTGGTCGTTAGCCTTCCATTTCCGTGCAATGCAATAATACCACGTGTCCCCCCAACCTCCTCCTCTATTCTGTTTGCTACTGTAAAACCCTAAAACCCTAATCCAACACAAGTTTCACCAACTGAATCGCCGTTGATGAATAATATGGGCACGACGTCGTTCAATGATTTTCCCAAAGAAACAACAGCCGAGATTCTCTTGAGACTGCCTGTCAAAGACCTAATCAGATCAACTTCAGTTAGCAAAACATGGTACTCTCTCATCACTGACCCCTCTTTCATTTCTGATCAAATTCGTAAAGCTGTTTCGTGTTGCAATCATAATTCTCTGCTTATTATTCCTACTAACACGTCTCACCAAAACTACTGCTCTTTGATCTCTACTGATACCTCCTCGCTTTTCGAAAAATTCGACATTCCTTTCCAAACCAATACTCGTACTCTAAAATTAGTTACTGAGGTACATAGACTTCTTTTATTGACTGATTTATATATGATTTATGCTTATAGAGAGTTGTATCTTTGGAATCCTTATGTTAAGACACATAGAGTGCTCGTCTCGAGTTGTTTCAAGAAGCCTTTGGATGCTCTTTTTACTACTTATTGTGTAGCTGGGATGGGTTTCGATGAAGCAACTAATGATTACAAAATTGTTAGGATTTTTTATGTTGAGGATGATAAGAGGAAACGGTTTGGTGTGGTAGCTCCAAAGGTTGAGATTTATAGTTTGAGGAAGAATACGTGGAGGAAGATGAAAAATACTAGAGTTCCGAGGTTTGTTTATGAGCGTGGGGTTTATGTGAATGGTTGTTATTACTGGTTGGAAAAGAATGAATCTAGATTTGCGGAAGCCAATAATAGTTATGGGAATAAGTTGAGGATAATGTTTTTTGATTTTCAAAGTGAGGTGTTTGGGGAATTTGAAGTGCCGCATGACGTGCCATCTGATTTGGGAAGATGTTCCCCACATAAGCTTATGCAGTTTGAGGATTCACTTGCTCTTTGTGTTTTAGACAGTCCGCTCTGTGATGAGGGAAACTCCCGTTTTCCTTGTTGTATTTGGTTGATGAGACAAGAAAATGGTGTGGTCAATTGGACTCTGCGTTTTAGAGCTTTACTTGAAGAGCTTGGGACTCCTCTAGACATTACAAAGAATGAAGCACTAATACTAGAGGCAATTCGCTCAAGGGACCTTGATGTAACTAGCATAATTTCCTGTGATCTCAAGACAATGATTCATAAAGATCATGGATTTGGTAAGAGTATGGATCCGGATGTTTCGATATTTGATCTTGATCCATCTACTGTTGACAATTCATTCCCAGAGAGTTTAATCATGTACGAAGGAGGGAAATTGCTGTTAAAATATGCAAAATGAGCAATTGCGGGTCTTCTTCTGTAAGTGACATAAATCTGTATTTATTTATTATAATCATTGATCTAGATCAATTTTCTGTCCTGCTTTGCACATAGAAGTCTGGTTGATGATAGGTAGGAAAGTAATCATGTTTACTGTATATTTTTGTGTCACTGTACAATATTTTTTCCTCTCCTTTCCGTTAACAGTTGATATTTCCCTCCTATTTCCATGTTTATCTTTTAAAGTCTTGTTACATGTACTGATCTGTGGTTGTCTAGTAGTTTGTGAAAAAACAAGACAGGTCTGTCAGTCAAGCTCATTGTGAATGTAAGTTTGTTTTAGATAGTAGATATAGTACGTTCATTCATCTTGGTGGTTCTTATACAGATAAACTTGATAATGTTGCTCTGAAGTCTAAACCTGTTGATTTTTATTTGTGGTTATTCAAATGATGTCAAACTTTGGTAGCATATGCTGTTTTTACAATTGAACTAACAACCTCGTGAGGGAGGTAATGCTAGGCCAATACCTGCAATTTGTTGTAGTACCTGGTACCATCTTGACGACTAGAGATGCTCAAGTTTAGTGTGTCATACAGAAAGCTAACACACTTTGTTTGGTTTACTTTTATCTCCGATGTGCACCATCGACAAATCAATTAGTTGAACATTTTTTTTGGACACACTTTAACTTGTATACTGAAGAAAATGAAGCAAGAGAAAATCTTCAAGTACAAGCGGAAAAGAGATGGATTCTCTGAAGTGAGTATTTTGTTTGTAGTGCCTTGCTTACATTTAAATTGAAGGACTGTGGTTTTGTTTTCCATTCAATAAAACTGTTGGGGGTTGCCTGATAAAGTTCGTAGTGAAGGTAAATATGCTCACATTACTCTTATCTAGAGCGGTGACATGGCCTAGAAGTTTTAGGTTAATGATGAATAATTCAGATAGCAAATGCAAATTATACCACTGGAAAAGTTATAGCTGAGTCTTGCATATGGAATTTGAACCCAGCCACTCTTACCTTGACTGCTGAGCACTCAAACTGTATGAAAGATTACTGAGCTTGATTCCTTGAGATAACAGAACTTAGAATACTTTGTTGATAGACTGTAGTACTCAACTTATTTTCTCCTGAAATATTTACTTACCACCAATTTTGTGTATAAGTTCTAAGAAAAGAAAGAAAAAACCCTGAGCTTGTGTACCAAGATTACATACGGGGAATGTGTAGAATATGAAAAACGTGTAAAGATCCTTTGTGTAATAAGATTGACATGACTTAACATACATTCTGAAGGTATGTATAAGTTTTAGCATTACTTTTAATAGCAAGTAGTTTGTAAACCACAGGGCCTTTTATATTCTGGAAAGTTATTGTTATTTGGCCTATATATTAAAATAAATGAAAAGTATTTTAAAGGACTTGTGTTTTTATATGCCCATAATATCATTTTGCATATATACTTAAATTCCGCTTTTCAAATGTGGGAAACCTTGTTTGGTGTGGCGTGCCGAGAGACGTATAAAGCCTCTGAACTCTAGGCAGCTTTAGCTTCTGTCGTAGAAAAAAAAATTCAAGTTTAGGTAGAAACATATGGAAAGTTGATACAATCCCTTCGACCATATTCTTCATTCCTACTTCTGTTGCCCACATAATTAGTTAAACAACTCTATTTTTTGTTCTAATTTTTGGAATTCTCATGCTAGTCAATTGACTTGCTGAACAATTATAAGCCAATTGTTGGCAAGTGGATCATATCAAGCAATCTTCAATACTCCTCAGAAAGTATGTAGTTAAAAGCAGTTATATTATAGTTCTGAGGATTCTATATTTTGGTACCAGGTAACACATTCTTTGCTCTCCTGCCATGCAGGACAAGGGTGGGAAAAGCTTTAATGAGGGAATCTCATCCTTCCCCTCCCCCTCCCTTTCCCCCACTCCAACCCCACCTTCCAACCATCCTCCCCAACCACTTCAACAAGCCTATGAGAAGTTGATTCAATTTTGACTATATTCTTGTTTTTTTCTTCTAATGATGCATAATTAGTATAACTATTGTTTGTTGTAATTGTTGGATTTCTCTTGCTATCACTTAAATTAGTGAATAGTATTTAGACCAATTGTTTTCTAATTGCCAGCTAAATTTAACAAACTTTGTAACTTTTACTCATACAAGCATGTGTATGTGGATGGATGGCATCCGGTTCATTGCTCTCCCGAGAACTTATGCCTTGTTATCCATTTGCAATTGCAGGTAAAATTGATGAAAATGGGGCTTTGGAACTCCCAAGAACTCTAGTATAGGCAGCATAAAGATAAAGTTGTTCAAAGGTTCTTCTAGCTTTTGGCAATAGAAAGGAACAATTTTGGGGGTGTTTGATTGATGGTTAACGTGCCCGGTTAACGGGAATCGGAACCTTAAACCCAAATCATAGTGTTTGGATTACCAATTTAGTGGCGGGGAATGGGAACTCCATTCCCTCTTGATACCATACCCCCTGGGTTTCCATTTCATTCTCATTCCCGTTAACCCCCATTCCCATACCCTCTATTCACATTCACGATTCTCATTCCCGTGATGTATCCAAACGCCTCTTTTTAACTTCATTTGGTTAAAACTTGTTGACACACATGTTCCAAGTTTAAAAGGTTGTCCTTTACCATTTTGCTGCTACTATCACCAGAATTTGCTTAGCATTATATGATCTCTGGATGGAATTTTTTTTTATTTCCTTTGCCAAAGTTCCGATTTTCTTCTTCTCGAAGGTCATGATGTTTCTTTATATATGTTTGGTACAAGGAAATACTAGGAGGAAACTAAGGGAGGAAAAATCTTAATAAGAAATGTCATGGTTGTAACAAACGTAATACAGATGGCCAAGGTCCAGAATATATATTTTAAATTTCAGCTAAAACCTAATTAATTTTGATCATATTTATGAAGCCAAATAAAAAAAAATTCGTTTACTAAAATTAAATTGCTAATAAATTTTTTCAATAAAAATTCATGTAATAAATCATAATATATAGATTTTCTTTAAAATTTATTATTAATTTTTAACCTTAATTTGAATTAATATTTATTCCTAATATCAATAATAAACAAAAACAAGATTATTATAATGTATTAATATAACGGTAAGTAAACTTAAATCATTTAGAAGATAAAAAATTGAAAATAATAATATACAATAAATATTTCAATATTTATTTGAAGTATTTATATATATATATATATATTTATTTATATAATATTATTCTTATTTAAAATATAATTCGGGGCGGGGTGACATTAATTCTCGACCGCACCTCGATCCCCGAATTTTTCACACATATCTCCCTGATTTCCGTCTTATGCCCAAAAAAATTGCGGATTTCTCGCCCCGTCAAGGCGGGGATCGGATCGGAATGGCACGGGGCAGGGAAATGATTATCCTTATCTGTTGTCCCATGATTCGATTCTCTCGCTAATTTTGAAAATTTATTTTATCAAATTTGTCAATATATATATATATATATATATATATATATATATATATATATATATGATTTCTCTAGTGTGTGTCCATGGGCACATGCTAAGAAAATTTGATAGATGAGTTATAAAAATTTGATTGATGAAGAGCTCATTAATAGTGATGGACCTCTGCATGCACAAAAATTTTCATGAATCAAATTTTTACAACTCATCTATCACATTTTATTAGCATGTGATCATCAGTAGACAGACCGTTATATATATATATATATATACTAACACCCGCATTTTAAGCCAGTAGCATAGCATGGATAAATAGTAAAATAATGATATACACATATGTGCCTGTAATGTTCATCCCTTTGCTTTTATTAAAAAATATATTTTTTAGTCTAGTTCATCAAAATTTATTATTTTTAGAAAAAAATGAACATTTTAATTTTTTTTAATAATAAATGTTTTTTAGGCCATTAACATAGGTAAAGTGCACAAAAAAACATTAGTTTTAAAAAAATGAATTTGATTAGGGATTATTTAATTTACGAGATAGTATGAGTTTGAAATATAGGATTAGGTTCAAGTGACATGGAATTAAGAAATCAATCATAATATATTTTTGTGTTATTGATTAAATTAGACTTTTGTATATTATTTTTGTAAACTAAAAATTAGTATATTATTTTTAATTTTTTCGACTACAAAGTTTTAATGTCAGATTTTGCTACTACTATGCCATTTATTTACCCAATTCTTTCTGTTTGTGTGAAGGCTGCCTTTGAGCAACTTTGTAATTAAATGAAAGGGATTTTTCTACGAAGTCAATAAAATGAACTTAACAATACAAATTACCATAAATAAATTACTTAACGCAACGGGCTCAATGACTAGTCTTAGATAAAGCCCAATTCATTTAATGTAAACTTTTAAAATACACAATATTATTTATAAAGTTTTAAAAACTATCTAGCTAAATAATTTATATTTGGTTATTTGTCAATTTAGTACGGTATGTAAAAATCTTAAGAGTTTAAGGCAAATATATGAGTTATTGAATATAATATAAAGATTGTTATTTATTTTGGTAATTAAACTACTCTATCTCATAATGTGATATAAATGAATATTGTTTTTTTATATTTAAACTACTGACTCTAATAATTTAAAATATATTTTTTTCATACCTAAACTACTCTTCTTTTTACGAACAAAGTGAAAAATTTATTAAAACTTTGAAACACTATTGGGACAAACCCCGAACTGTCAAACTATAACCTGTAATGTAAAATAAAAATTGAGCTAACCAAATAGCTGTTTTGATTTCACATTGTTTAACACATAGAATATTTAAGTTCTTTAATCTAAAAAGTATTATAATGACATATCGAGTAATCCAACCTACATCAATTCTAAAACTAGTAGTAACAAAATTGAGTTTCACATAAACACAATCTCTAGTCCAATGTTCAGAAGTATCAATTATATCAACTGATATTAGAGCAACAAATGCCCCTAAAATACGAACACTTTTTTGTTGTGAAAGGTGAGTTTTTGCGATATTCACCACCGTATCAAATCTAATACAAGCCTTACATATCTCCAAAAATATCATATAAATACTGCTCAGAGTGACTACTGAAACCGACAATAGAAAACAGAAAAAAAATCACAACATAAAATACTAACATCCCAAAAAGACGGGTACGACTAACAAACTTAATAACAAGATACTCGACAAGATATTACTGAAAATGATTAGATCTTGATTTTATTGAGAAAAAAATAAATGGTAAATAAAAGAGGAGATGGGAAAGGAAAAAGGGATTTGATCGATTGATGGTGAAGGTTGAAAAATTTCCTTTCACCTCTCATAATTGTGATTATTTTATTATTTTAATAGTCAAGACACGGGATATAAACTATTAATAATTCATATAAAAAAATCGATAAAAAACCGGTTCCCCTGATTAGGAAGGCAATAGACCTAGCACCGAGCACCAAAAACGGACTTCATATTCTAGGAAAAGAACTCCCCGAATTGATCCATTTTTCGAAAAACGAGCCCAATTTGTTGTTTGAAAAAAACCATATTTAGAAAGTTCAGATGGGGCTCACTCACTGTCACTGGGCTTTTATGCATGCAAGTGACAATTGATAAAAAAGGGGGTAAAGTAAAGTTGAGTAAAGAGGAATTAGGGTTTGTAAAAAGAAAAGAAAGCGCAAATGGGATCTCCAGCAATGAAGAAGGTGAGAATGAGACATGAATTCGAACAAGACAGAATCAGCAGACTGCCTGATGAACTCATTCACAAAGTTGTATCATTTGTAGATGCCAAAGTAGCACTTCACACCAGCGTTCTTTCCAAACGATGGAAACTTATCTGGACTACTCTACCTTACCTAAACATTGGCAAGTACGAGCACTCTTCACCTCAAAACACTTATAATTTTATTCGCCATGTTTTGTCCAATCGAAACCACCAATCCAATATTTCCACCTTGAAGTTATGTGTTCGCAAGTCCAATCCCCCAGGCCCTTTTCCAGAAGATTTTATTGATTACGCAATTGAGCACGATGTGCAAGATTTAAGTGTTAAAATATTGAATAGACATGATCCTTGTAAGTTATCCACCTTTAACTCTACCACGTTAAAGAAACTTACATTGGAAATAAAACTTGGAGCAGTTGCATCGCAATCAGATTGCTGGCATTTACCTGCTTTAACTTATCTCTGCTTGGTGGACCCTGTCTTACTGCCCCCATTTTCTTTTATGGATTTACATCATAAGTTACCCGGATCATGTTTCACCTGCTTGCCTGCCTTGAAAACTCTTTGTCTTGAGAATTGGGATTTGTCGATATCATCTTTTGATTTTAGTTTGCCAAAATTAAGAACTCTCCGTCTGTGCGGTTGTAGAAAATTGCCTGTTAAATTTTGGAATTTCCCAGCTTTAGTAAGTCTAGAACTAAAGGATGTTGATTTTCCAAAAAATGTGAGAGACATATTCCCTACACTTGTCAATCTACAAAGTCTCACAATCTATTTGACAAGGTCGTTCATGGAAAAACATCATTCCATAATTTGTCCGCAATTGCTAAATCTGAATGTCAAGATCAGCTATAATGCTTCTCCTCATGGTAGCATTAAGGTTTTGGCACCAAAACTCTGCAATTTCACTTCTTTTGGTATCTTATCAATCACGTTTGAGGCTCCGGAGTTGGAGAATGTAAATATAAAGTTACATGGTTGGTTTGGGAGCATGGACTGGATACATAAGAAAAAGTATTATCGGCCGCTTACAAATATGCTTTCAGGACTTGGTAATGCAAAGAATCTCACTTTTGACTCAGATGTAATTGAGGTAACTTATATATACTTTCATTCTGTTATATCATTGTCTCCGTTCATTTAATTCGTCAATCGAATATGGTGTTGACAATTGATTGTTTTACTTGAGTGTTTGGTAAAATTAGTATTTGATAATGCATGTTATATGTTTAAAGAATCAAACTTTTATACGTAATTAGTCATGGATCGATCCCTTCAATACACATTCAGTCTGATCTATCCTAGATTTACTTTATCTCAATACTTTTTATTTGCTAAAAGTTTTTCTTCATCATTTTAAGCAGGGAGCCTCATGTTTGAATCTGCTTGTGATAATTGCACCTTGTTGTATTTTTCAACAGAGTTATTTTTTAAAACTATTACATACTAATCATCTATTGTAGTTATAATATAAACATTAATATTCCAAATTAAATTGAAAACCAAACTTGACTGAATCTTGTTGTTACCACAGTACTCAAGGCTCCTTTTGAACCTATCTGGTGGACAGTTGTTGCAAGTTAATAATTTTTCCCTAACATAAATTAAATATGTCAATGTTCTTTAGCTTCTATACTATATTAAAGTAGAGTACAACTATGCCAAGTGTCACTATGCCAAGTGTCACTCTCTCCTTAAAAGATGACACTTGGCATTCTCTCCTTTAAAGGAGGACACATGTCATCTTCTCCTTTTATTATTCTTCAAAGCTACTCCCCCCGTCCCTAAAAATATTTCCTGTTTGTGTTGGACACGTTTGCCAATACACACTTTTGATTGTTAATATCCTTAATTTTGTATTAGTGTTAAATATAAAAATTTCATTGTATTAAAGTACTCATAAATAAAACCCCAACAAAATCACTCATGACTATATTTGATATTATAGATTAGACGTAAATTAGTAGTCAATCGCTTATAATGAACAATACAAAAAAGTCATTAGGGGAATATCATTTTGGGACGGAGGGAGTATTAATTACATTGCATTACATATTTTATCATCTTTGTTTCCACTAATTCTCTTTCCTACCCATTTCTTTCTCCATTTATATTTCCACTAATTCTCCATTAGTCATTCCTCTCCATTTCTCTAAATTCAATAATTTTCTCTTCTCAAAATATATTAATTTTCTTAATTAAATATTTAAATTACTCATCAAATAAATATATTAATTTTCTTCAAAATTCTTTTTCTTCTTTCCCCTGATTTTCTTTCCTTTTTTTCTCTACTCTCACTACTTATTTAATTTCACAATTTCTTATATTTCATCAATAATGTTTATCAAGATACTTAATTTATTTAAAATTTATATTATAAAAATATATTTATTAAAATTTTTAATAGGTCTATATACTATTTATTTATGTATCATAATTATTTAATATTTAGGATTTTCATTAAATTTATTTGAAAAAAGCTTAAATATGTGAATAATACTTTTAAATTAATTAAATCAACTTAAAATATATTATTTCATGCGCCTGAATTTTATGTTAATAAGTTTTTTATGTTAATTTAAATAAAATAAATATAAAATAGTCGGGCAATTGCCCGGGACCTAATCTAGTTTCAAATATTTTGCTTCCCACAAAGCCAAATACTTTAAAGAAAAAATGCATGAGCATTTTGTATGTTATCTTGGTGCGTTTTGAAATGTCGATCCATATCGAAATTCATTTCATTGAAGTTATAGTCTTATTTCTTCGTCTTTTTTGATTAATTTTTAGGCACTCTCTGCAGCAGAATTTCTTGCAAGTTTACCTTCTCCATTCTATAAATTGAAGATTGTGAAGGTACCTCCAGGATATAACGAATCAAGTATGTCTAGTGCTCTTACAAGCTACATACTTGGTGGTTCTCCAAATGCTACCATTGGCACATCATTGCTTCAGGTATATAAATAATCAATTATTATTATTCCTGATAACTCGATGCCTTATGATATGATGCTGGCAGGGCAGTAGGTTCAGTCAAAACAACTCTATTCATATAACCATAGGCCTTATTATAGATAATATTAAATATATGGATGAATGTGGTGATGTAGGTATTTGTATGAGAGAATATACATGTATAAATTGGGTGATTTGATATACATGTATAATGTGCAATATATATGAAAGCAATAAAGTACAAACGCATACAATATTTTGGCCCTTTTCTCGAACCATTTGGATGCACACTGGCTATTGATCTGCTTTATGTTGAGAATTTTACTGACAGTGAGCTTCCAAGGGGGTGAAATAGAATATAGTTAAAGGCAAAAAAGTACTTGTATAAATGTTGAGCTTTTGTGTTTTTGTTTGTGAAAATATTTATAAAATATTAGGGTCCAAATGTTATTTGGCTAGAGAACATAAATAAAGGATAGATTTTAGTATGCAATCAGAAGGCAATCTCCATTAAAATCCAAATCTCTTGATCTATATATAGATTTAAATTATAATTTTTTGAATTGAATTGATTTTATGTTACTGTAAATTGATTGGTATGCACCCCACAGAATTGAAGGGAGGGGAGCAAAAAGGGAGTTCATACTTCATAGGCTAGTTTACCTTTTGTATATCTCTTTACTCATCAAGAAGCCATGCCAACTTCTTAAAATGGTATTATGTCTATAAATTATCGGCTCTTAATGGGGATTTGGTTTTTGGTGAATAAACTCGACTTGTTTTCTAGAGCTTGATTTGGGTAACTAATATTTCATAGCTAGATGCCCTATCTATATTATTCTAGACGGCAGTGGCTATAGTTTGTACTGTACTTAACTTTGGTTCAAGCCTTTATTTAACTGAATAATATTGTTTTAAAGATAGCCTTACTCTCTTCAATCAAGAGTCTTAGAGGTATATCACCGACTTTTTTTTTCAGAGCAATCAAACAGTAACAGTATCCATGACAGCTCAAAATGCAGTTTTACAAGAGCCCTTGGCAGATTCAACCAATGATCTAGATGATTCTCAGTATGTACATCAAACTCCGACAGTCGGTACTGTGGATGTGAATGTGCAAGAGGAGCATGTTATGGGAGATGTTGTAGGTGATGCTGACACGGTTAGACATATTACTGTCCCAATTGAAGAGAAAGGCAAAGAACGATTGAGCTCTTCTGTGCGGAATAGAGATTTCGGGTTATGGCAGGGCCATGAGGTCAACTCTGAGTTTGTATGCCTACTCGATCGCATTATGGACAAGTATCCCGAAACATTTGAACACTTCACCGCAAAAAACAAAAAGTTATGTACGAGGAACCTAAATATATTATGCACTTCATTGAATGACTTTAACAAATTATCTATGACCGAGATTGATTCTGAGATAATTGCCGAGTACAGGATTTATTTGCTTTCTTGCAGAATTGGGGATTTAATGTTGGTTGGGCCTTGAGACGCCTGGACTATGTAGAACATCTCCGATTTTCAAAGCCCCTGATTCCCAAGCTTCATGAAATCGACTGTCGTATTGATGAGGACAAAAGTAAACTACAAGAGTTGCAGGCTCATGTTGATGATATCAAAATTAAACTACAAGATCTGGAGGTTCATGTAGATGCTGTCAAAACTAGACTGCAAGGTCTCCAGACTCTTCGCTTGGAGAAGTTGACAGAAATTGAGGAAGCTTTTGGAACTATGGGTACTAACCTTGCTGTTGGTTTCATAGGAGATGATTTACTGCCTAGTCCTTAACTTTCATGATCAGTTGAACTTTTCAAAATTTTCTTGGATTGTGTTAGTTATTTGTCAATTGTCTAGTCCTGAACCTAAAGTCTTTAGTAGTACTCTTGGGATTTCATTGCTAATAAGTGCCTTTTTATCAAACTGTTTTTGGTATTTGGTTTTCAAGGAATTGTCATAGAAGTGTTTGAATGCTTGTTGATTATTTTCATTTAAGAAGTGTCTGACATATGTATTAAGACATGTTGCATGTGGTATATTTGATCTCACTTTATAATCCTCCTGAAAGTGATTAGTCCAGAATCACCAGAATCACTCCCATTTGCAAATATCGGACAACGATGATTTGGATTTGGAAAAACTATATATTAGGTCTGGAGCCTCTGGGCTTGTTTGGATGGGGGGTTGGGAAGGGCTGGACTAGGTTGGGCTGGGCTGGGCTTGATAGAACCACGTTTGGGAAAATTTTATTAGGCAGGGGTTGGGTTTTGGGAGATTTTTGAGAGGGTTGGAGAGGGTTAATATCTTATAATAGAGCCTGACATTTTCAACACCCCAAATCGGGGTGTTATCTTCCGCTTTTTTTACCCAATTTTATTAGCTCTCTTCTTCTACTCTCCTCTCTTACAAACATTGCAAAGGTATTCTCTCTCCCTCGTACACATATAGATACATTGCATTGCGAGTTGTTTCTTCTAATTGTCACATCCATCTCAAAAGGCTATAGCACAAGACTATAGTCTGCTAGCACAAGGCCGGTTGTCTAATATTTTTTTCCCGTGCTTCATCTTTCTCTTCATCTTCTCTGTTTCTCTTCTCTCTTTCTCTTCTCCACTCGATGGAAAATAAATTCGTTGTTTGGGTCATAGGTGCAGTTTCAATGTATTTCATTGTTTTAGGTCTTTGGGTATTGGTTTGGATCATATCTCGCTCCACCTCCACCCCTACCCCCCTCCACCTCCACCTCTCGTGGGCATGTCATTAGGAGTCTAATGGGCTACAAACCTCCACCTCCACCACCTACAAACCTCTTTGATCGATATCCCATATAATACCATCATGGAGGAACCTCAAGGTATTGTTTCACTTTTGATGTTCATATTGTTTTAGCTGCTGCTTCAACTATGATGAGCATGATATTAGTGTTCTTTGACTATTCCTTCTATGGAACTAATTGTTTAGAGTCCGACCATGATATTAGTGTTACAAGAGTTTGAGTCCGACCATGATACCATGCTCAGAATAGTTTACGGTAATTGTACTTAAACTCGAACCCATCAGTGAACTCCTTGCTTCTTAAGGCAAGGCATTACAATTAAGGAGTTTTCAGCCAAGAGAAAGTATTAATACAACATTTATTCCACAAGGATTAATGCCTGCTTCGACTTCTAACATTAGGGCTTTAGATAATTCTGTGCAGATATAGGGTCCTGACTTTTTTGTGGTAAAATAACTGTGTGACTAGCTCAAATACTTGATATAATAGCAGTTGTTTTGTTTGCTTATAGTTTTGCTACACATTAGTTCCCCTAGCAGGAAGTAATAATTGCTTCCAATTGTCTCTGGTTGATATAGGGTCCTGACTTTTTATTTAATTTTTGTTGTTTTTACAGTCATGCTCAAGGACCTTTTCGATTCACAAAGTGCTTGCAGTGATGCTTCTTTGGCCTTGTCTCGATCACCTTCTTTTCATTCATTGGCCTCGTTTCCGTCACCTTCTTTTCATTCATCGGTCTCGTCTCTGTCACCTATGATTTATCCGATGAATGAAATTTGGCCACCTCCTCTTTATCCATTGGTCTATGTACATGGAAGCAACAAGTCGAAGTAAGGAGAGAGATATTAATTTAGCTAGGCGTGAACGTGATCATCTTTTGGGGATATTAACTGTGGGATTGGTTGAGATTTATGTTTAACTTTTAGAGATTATATTAGGACATTATTTAATTTTTGTATCCCCAAACTTCTAATTTAAGTGTTGGAATGTATTAATTATCCTTATTTCTTCCTTTCTAGTAATAGTCTGGTTTTCGACGTGTTGATTATGTTAGGAGTCTTGACTTGACGTGTTGATCAGTTGACTCGCATCCTTCAATTCTTCGACGCCTGGTTTTTTAGCACATCAACACATCAGGAACTGGAACTGAACTCTAATATGAGAACATATGTACAGTAGAAACGGGCGTTTCTATAATGTAACAAATATGGTAAAATAGATACGAGCGTTTCTATAATGTAACGGACGGTGTACAATAGAAACGCCTGTTACTAATGTAAAATTATAATATACATTAGGATCGCCCGTTTCTATTGTAATGTTATAAGTAAAATTTCAGGTCTTCAAGTACTTCAAAATTTTAATTTTAGTATAAAAATATTTTACTTCAATGTACTACTTTTCTTAGTTGAATTGTATATTGTGTAAAATGAACTCAGTGTGAATTTATGTACATTAGAAACGTACGTTCCTAGAGTAAAAGCTCACTTACCTTACTTTTATATCATAGAAACGCCCGTTCCTATATTAAATGTAAATTTTCACATTTAATAGCATAGGTAATGTGCACACTACATTAGAAATGTACTGTAATTCTATAAGTAAATATTTACTTCAAATATTCACATCAATGTAATATTTTAATTTTTAATTTTATGCAATGGATAATGTAAAATAGAAACGCCCATAACTTATACAGTAGAACCGCCCGTTTCTATAAGAATGCTATAAGTAATTCAAAATTTTAATTTTTGTATGAAAATATTCACAACAATGTAGTATTTTTCTGAGTTGAATTGTATATGTCTAAAATATATTTACAAATACATGAACATAAACTAAATACAATAGTTTTATATTTACTATTTAGCATGTATTATAATTTAGATCCTATAGATATAATAAGGTTTATGAATCAACAAGATAAGTAATAAATGAGTTAAATAAATTGGTAAATTGACGTTGATGAATATATAGACAACTATTCACTAAATATTGTGTCATATGTGCGTGCTCATAAAACATATATACAATAATATATAACTAGAAATTCACAATATCAAAGAGCATGTTCAACAGCATTATTAACGAATATGTTCACAAACTTTATTAACGAACCAGCATCCTAATCGAACTTGTTTGCGAACTTTCGAGCCGAATTATGTCATGTTAAAGTTCGGCTCATTTATAAACCGAATCTTAAAATTGTGTTCATATTCGACTCGTTTATGAATCGAACTGAGTTCGAGCCAAACTTTTTTCGATTCGAACACCGAACTGTTCGTGAGCGTATCGACTCATTTACAACCCTACCTAGGTAATCGTGCACACTACATTAGAAACGTACTGTAATGCTATAAGTAAATATTTACTTCAAATATTTACTAATTAGAGCACTTCAAATTTTAAATTTTAATATGAAAATATTGACATCAATGTAGTATTTTTCTTAGTTGAATTGTATGTGTGTATCATATACACAACGATTAACAATGAGTGTTTTATGCAATGGTTAATTTACAATAGAAATGCCCGTTATTACCGTGAGGTTCTTTTATGTTGTGGAAACGAGCGTTCTACCGTATTGTGTGGCACTTCCCTGTGCAGTGTACATTATAAACGCCCGTTTCTATTGTAGTTTTATAAAAAAATTTGAACATTTTATTACTTTAAATTTTTAATTTTAAAATGAATTTTTGAATACTCACATTTAGGTAGTTTTTTTTCTTTTAAAGACCAACCTCGTTCTTTTGAATAATACCGTTAAGCATTTTGTAATTTCATGTAAATGTAAATTACTTCAAATTTTGAATTTTAATATGAATATTTAAATATTCACATTTGTAGCCTAGGTAATCGTGCACACTACGTTAGAAACCAACTGTAATGCTATAAATATTTTGTGCGTTTGTCTATCTAATTAGGGTTGCACACAATAATAGAAAATGCCCAAAATGGCACTATTTAAGGGAGAAATCCCTAAATGGCAGAATAAAAAAAATGTTGGCCCTAAATAACACTTCATAACTCAACATCAAGTAGCGTTTTGGGAATAAGAAAATGAGAAGCAAAACGTCACACAATGTGACGTTTTGGACATTGCTCTTTCTTTTTAATTAATTTATTAAATATATTATTTGAAGTCATTTTTTGAGACCCGTTGACCCGTAAATAACGCTTGATGTTATATTTTTAACGATAAATATAATTTAAAAATATGTTTTTATTAGTTTTAAAAATTTTAAAATTTCAAATTAAAATTTTAAAATTTAAGTGTGGGTCCGTATACAATAATTATAATAATATATTGTTAGGTCACACAACACTGTAAAAGGGGGTTGAATACAGTGTTTATAAAATCAAATCGATTTAACACAAGTATGTAACAAAGATCAAGTATATTGAATAAACTCTGTTACAATATGAACTGTTGTTCTCTCTCAGTGATGAACAATATCACTAAGAGCTGCTAGGTTACAATGTATAATCTTCTCGATAATGATAACACATATAGTGTAAACCCTAAGCTGTGTTTATATACTACACAGTTACAAGATATATTCTAATTGATAAGGAATACAATTCTGTCTCCTAAAATATATCAATCAGATATCTTCTACAAGTCTTCTAGTCCTCTAACTCTTTCCATGCATATCTTCTATTATTTTAGTTCAGATCTTCTCTTCTGTAAATCAGCCGCATTCCTTATCTGAAAGTCTTCCCGCACTTAAGTTCTGATATAACCTTCAGTTCTGATATTAAGTTCTGACTTCCAGTAAATCCTGATTTCAGTAAGTCCTGATGTGTCCTGTTGTTAAGTTCTGAAAACTAAGCACAAATCATATTAGACATGACATCTCAAATATATCTAAAAATCTCCCCCAACTTGTAAATTATGCAAAATATACAAGTTAATAGATTTGATGATGTCAAAAACATTTGAGTACAAATGCAATAAGAGTTTAACTAGATAACTAACTACAACTTACAGTCCTTGTAGCTTTTACCAATCTCACTAAATCAATCTGAATCCAAAATGATTCTTGACAAAGCTTGATATCAGCTTTTCTTCTTTACTCCTCAGGACTTGAGATAGTGTAGTCTTGACTTGCTTCATCACTTCATTCTGACTTCCAATCTGATAGATTGCAGTCCTTAAAGCAGAGAGATGGTTTCTTTCTAAACCATCATTCAGTATTATTACCTTAGGATTAGAAGAATCTTCATTGTAGCACATACATTTCTCATTCAATATCACTTCAAGCATAGCAGAATCCTTCTTCATTGGAATCTCACTTCCATCATTTTCAACAATATTAGGAATGAATTCTGTAACTCTTGAACCAGAAATTCTTTCTTTATCTCTGATGGTCTTCAATATGAAATTTGACCATCTCCTGGTAATATCAGACTTTACCTCTAAAAGGTAATGAAATAATTGAAGTTCTTTCAGTGTTTTGTTTAGTATATCCGATTCTGACATTTGATATGTCCTTCCATCTTCAAGAAAAAGAATCAGATTTTCTTTAACATTGTGCTTATCATGAACATCCAATACCACTTGAACATAGATGACCTTATCAAGGTGTTTCTGTGTAACATCTTCAAGAGGTTTGTCAGTCAATAGAAATGGATCTCTAGTAGCAACTTCAACTCATGTCTTGATCTTAGGTTCATCAGAACCTAGCTCAGTCCTGTCTCTTGGTTCTCTAGCATTTAACCCAATAGTCATGAAAGTAGAGAGCAATTGGCTTTTCTTTGGATCTGATGGTTTGACATTCATCCACAGAAGTTTCTTTTTGTCAGCTACTTCCATCTTGTCTAAATCAACTTGAGCACTGTCAGAGGTTGATTTCTTGATGACTTTATCAGAACTTGCTGTTTCTACTGTAGCTTGCTGTTCTTTACTCTAAACAACTTGAGCTTTGTCAGAGGTTTTCTTTGATTCTTCGAAAATCTTCCTTCTTTTCAGAGTTTGAACATCTTCATTTTCAGCAAGTGTATCATCAATAACTTGAACTAGTTTGCACACAGGTTTTATCAGGATTTGAGAAATTTTCATCTCCTGTGGCTTTACTGGTTCATCAACTTTCCGTTTCCCTTTATCTTTGGGATCAATATGTGATCTTGTCATGGGATTTGAAGCCTCAGAATTTGACTTCTCTTTGATCACAATTCCTTTCTCTTTAGGCCTTGGAGGTTTCTTAGCAACAGAAACTTTTGACTGTAGATTTGTCTTTTCAGCTTTGAATCTAGCTTCTTCCTCCTTGAGTTTTTCTAAGTCCATTCCTGGATTATGTTTCAGAAATAATCTTCTAGAAATCTCTTCATCAAATGTCTGAATCTTAGGATCTTTGTAGTAGACAGTAGTCTGCTTTCCCTTGTACTTCAGAATTTGCATGAACTTTTGAGAATCTTGACTTCCAACTTGTACCAGAACATCAGGCTTTGTCAGACTTTGCTCATCAGAATTTGATAACATATTTTGAGTTTCAGTACTTGCTATCAGATTTTGAGTTTGCGCAGCTTCAGAACTTGTCTTCTTTTGAATAGAAGATTTTCTTGCATCAGAGATTAGTTTCCCAGAAGAAACCTTGCTGCTTTTCCCTTTAACCTGAACTTGACCTCTACCCTTGCTAGGGTTTCCCTGGTCATCAGTTTCATCATCTTTCCTCTTCAGTATTTGATCATCAGAGCATTTGGACTTAACTATCTTCTCCCCCTTTTTAACATCATCAGGTAGTAGAAGAGAGAGAAGAAGTTCTACTGAAGATTGAATCTCATTCAACTGAGTTTGCTGAGAAGCTTGATTTTGTAGAACCTCGGTAATTTGGGTCTGTTGCTTCTCTTGAGCTTTCTCAATTGCTTCTACTTTCTCAGAAATAGGTCTGATAAACCTCTTTTTATCAAGCTTGGTCTCCATATCCAGCCTTTCAGCTGAATCAAGAAGCTTATCAACCTTAGCATGAGTTTGAGAATGTAGACCTTGAAGATTTTTAATAGACAGAGCTGTTACTTTGAGTTGTGTCTTGAAATCAGAATTTGTGAGCAACTCATCAGCTTTTCCAATATGATCTGTCAGAACTTTAGAGCTTGGAATGAAATCGGAATCATTCCACTTCTTGGTCCACTCTACACCTCTGTGAGTATCTTCCCAAGGAATGGGAGCAGTTTGCTCAACAAACTTCTCAATTAGTGCCTCTTTTCCTAGAATTGGAGCTGGAGTATTAACAGAAACACTGTCTTCAGAACTTGAAGAAGACTCATCATTTTCTGATAAGACAAGTGTATGGGAAGCAACTGGAGATTCAGGAATAGCTTCATCTAAATTCTGATCATCAGAATTTTTTTCCAGATTAAAAGTTGGTATAGATGGTGTCTCAGCATTTAATATTGGAGAGTGAGGTGGAGATGTCTGAGCTGCTGATGTTGGAGCTTCCAGATAAAGAATAGTAGGAATATTCAGATTATGAATATCTATGTCAGAATTTATATCTTGTTCTTCAGCATTATTTGTAGCTTTAATAGGAGAGACATGAGGTGTTAGCACAGTATCTTGAGCTTGAGTAGGGGATGGCAGAACTTCAATTACAACAGGTTCTGATGAGATCAGAGATTCCTGATCCCCTTCCTCAGCTTCAGTAATATCCTCAGATAGAGGCTTAGCCATGTGCCTTTTTGCTCTCATTTTCTTCAATCTCCTTGCTAGTGAAGGAGTTGCTTGAGCATCAGAACTAGCAGTTCTCTATCTTTTCAAAGTATCAGAACTTTGAGCTTCGGCATTTACCTGTGGGGTTGACCCTGCAGCTTCTGTTTCTTTCTGAAAAATGACATTCTCAGCTTCAACAGTCACAGCTGTGCTTCCTCTTCACTATCAGATTCATCCCTGAGAATCATTTTCCTTCTCTTTTGTGGAGGTTGAGGAACAGACTTTGCCCTCTTAGGCCTGGAAGATGAAGGTCTGATTGTATGTGCTGATGATTGGTGTTGTGAAGATTGAGCTGATGATTGGAAGTAAGTTCTTATGGTAGGTTGAGTTGGTTGAGGTTGAGAGGTGGTTGGTTGTGTAGGTGCGGATGGAGGTTTGGATGGTTGAACATCAGAATATATGGTAGAATATGTGACTGTGTCAAAATTTACTAAAAACTGTTTGACTGATTGTGGAATTTGGAGGGGTCTCAAAACAGTTTTTTTATTATCAGCAGATAATTAGTCAATAAATGCTCTCTTAGCAAGTTTAAATGGTGAAATCAACTCACTTGCTCGTTGGGGTGAATCAGAGTTACAAAAATTGTAAATAAGTTGACAAGATCTAGCAAAGTAAATTGTATTTCTATCTTTTGTCATCCTATCCCCAATAAAGCCTAAAATAGCACTTGTGAAAGGCATATGTCATAGCCTATTTGTTTATTCGAGGATTTAACTCAACTTAAATAAGAATGCAATAAGTAAATAGTAGATCCACCGTCAAAGAGATCTCTCAAAGTAACATCTGTCAAAGGATTCAGAAAAAATGTTCATCTACAGACTTGAGGAATTAATTCACTGGAAGAAGTTCAAGAAATTAATCAAGCCTCAGTGATATAAATCAAGATTGTGGATTTAATCAAGTGTCAGAGATCTTGTCAGGGTATCAAATAATTACAGGGATTTAATCTGAAGAAAATCATTTTATCAAAGTCAAGACATGAAGAAACGTCACGGAAGTTAGTCATTCCTGAACCAGACAGTAGATCGAGTGTCAACATTGAAGTGGTGAAATTGATTCATAATTTTCAGTAATTTTCAGAAGATTGTCAGAAGAGTGGTTGCTGTTCAAGAATAGTATTAATTCTCTATTAATTAATTAAGTCATATAATTTAATTAAGAAAATAAATTATATCTGCAAAGATTAATTTATTGATTAATTGAATTAATTGGTTAATTAATTCTGAATTAATATTATGTATTTTCAGAATTAATTTTGAATTAATATTCAATATTAATTCAGCAAGACAAACAGTTGAACTGGTATGACAATTTAATTGTCATACCGAAAGTCTTTCCAGTACAATTAAATTGTCATACTGAAAGTCTCTCCAGCTCATTCAGTTGTCTTGCCGATAGTCTTGCCAGTTCATTCAATAGTCTCACCGATTGTCTTGCTAGATCAACGGATTGTCTTGCCAGTACAATTCAATTCTATTGATTGATTACTAAAGTAAACAGAAGCAGATCATTCAAGATTGACATTCAATATCCAACAACTCAAGAACAGAAAAGGAAAGCAGCAGAGAACTTATTATCTTCAACTGCAATATTTCAGGACATTAATTTCTAATATTTATTGTTAAATCTAAACCAGTAGAAATCATTCTCTTGTTCTTGTGTAATTATCTAGCGGATCAAAATCCCTAGAACTTAATCTCAAATTGCATTTAGCATTTGATCTTTTTATTTCAAAAAATAGAAAAAGTTTTAACACCTTTCAAGTTTAATAATAGTTTTATTTAACTTGAATTTTGTTTCACTTTTTATTCCGCATTTTATTCGATTAAACGGTATAGTTTGTATTCAACCCCCCTTCTACAAACATATTGGGACCTAACAATTGGTATCAGAGCCTTCTGATTAACAAACAAATCAAGATCCTAGACTTTTGTGATTCTTCCACTCCTTGAATTTTTATTTATTCAAAAATTCATAATGACTTCACAAAAAGTTGAAACCGTTAAAATCCCACTGTTTGATAAAGAAAATTATATTATGTGGAAGAAGAAGATGCTTTTGTTCTTACAAGTTGCAAATCCCAAATATCTGGATGTGTTAAAGAAGGGTCCAAAAATTTCGATGGTTATTGAACTAGAGGTTATAGAAAATGATGTTGTAATTACCAAAGCTAGAACCTATGTAAAAGATCCTGAGGATTTTTCTCCTGCTGAAAAAGAAGAAGCCTCCTTGGATGCCAGCCTTCAATTAATTTTAGTTGATTCCCTTGATTCCTTGATGAACAGACATGTGATGAACTGTAAAAATTCCAAACACATCTGGGAAACTATTGAAGTGATTAATAAAGGCACATAGGAAGTTCGGGAAAACAAGTTGGAGATCCTAACCTCTGAGTATGAACATTTTAAATCCAATCCAGGAGAAGGAATTACTGAAGTGTTTGAGAGGTACAATGCATTGATCAACAAGATGAACATAAATGGAAAATATTATTCAATCAGGGAGGTCAACAAAAAGTTCCTTTTAACACTGCCAACTCATCTTGAACATAGAATCACTGCCATAAGAGAAGCGAGAGATCTGAATGAGATTTCTTTGGAAAGGCTCTATGGTGTGTTAAAAACCTATGAGTTGGAGCAGATTCAGCAGAAGGAAGTCTACGGGAAAGGTAGAGTGGTCAGCACGTCTGCTGCTCTAGTAGCTGAACAACAACAACAACAACAATCTCAACAGTCAGAGAGAATGGTACAGTCTTCCAAGGCTGAAGAAAATGTGATAGTAGCAGAATTTGATCCTCCTACTACAAATCAATCTGGTGATGATTTTTACTCCTTGGAAGAGCTGGAGCAATTGGAAGATGAGTCAATGGCCCTGATTGTCAAGAGATTCTCCAATGTCAGATTTAAGAGGAATCCCAAGTTCAAGTACAAGTCCAACTACAACAGATTCCATAAAGGTGGATCTTCATCCTCTAACACTAGCAGTGGTGAATACAAAACAGGGATGGTTGATCGGAGCACTATTCGATGATTTAATGCAACGAGTTGGGACACTTTGCCACAGAATGCAGGAAGCCAAAGCAAGTAAGGAAGAACTCTTATGATTCCAATCAGAAGAGTAAATCTGAAAGGGCTTACCTGGCAAAAGGAAGAAGTTGGGATGATACTGACAGTGAAGATGAAGAAGTTGGGAATCTTGCTCTTATGGCTATTGATGGAAACACTTCATCGTCAAGAAAAGAGGTAAAATTTACTGATGCTGAATTAGTTTATCATCTAGGAGGCTCTTTAGATTGTGCTCGTCGTGATAATGAAATGTTAACTCAACAAATCAAAGACCTTGAGAAAGAGGTCAATGAATTAAGACTTGTGCACATTAATCAAGACAAATTAAAAGAACAAGTATCTTTTCTAGAGAATAAAGTTGACTGTTATAGATAACTCGAAACTATTCTCAAAGACAAGATCACCGGTCTTGAGACTAAGGTTAAAGCTTACTTGAATTCTTGCTCTAAGGCTAAAGAGGTCTACAATAAGCAAGATATTAATCAAACATCTAGAGTAGGTTATGATTACAATTTTGCTATTGGAGAATTAGGCATAAACTCCCCTCCTCATGTTTGTGCTAAAGGTAGGGAAGTACCGCATGTGCTTAAGGGTGTTGATAAACCCCTCTATAAAGAATCAATTGCTGAACCATTTGATGAGACCTCCTTTATTATTCAAGAAGAAATACGTGCTGAAGATCTTGCTAATGAGAAGGTTGTTTCCAAGTCAAGTGTGTCGAAAGTTCCTGTCAAAGTTGTGAAAGCAACTAAGACTAACTCAGACACACCTGAGTTGGATAACAAAAATACCATGCCTACCATGTATAGTTTGCATGTTGCTAATTCCTCTCATAAAGTATGTGATGTTCTTAATTGCATGTCTTGTACTTTTAATTTGATGTATGCTTATTTTAATGGTAAGCATGTTTCAAGTGATAAGACTACTCTTCGTCAGCATGTGAATAATAGAAAGCATAATAGGTCTAAGACTGCTAGTCCTCCTAAAGCTAGAAAGGAGACATTTGTGCCCAAGCCTAAACAGAAATTTGTCAAGGCTGTTTACAAGGTCAAATATCCAGTCGATGAGAAAGTTGAGAACATAAAAGTTAAGAATGTTGTTTTGCCTGATAAAGGCCAATTCTACAAGTATGCCGGACCCAACCAAGTTTGGGTTCCGAAGAAGGTCTAATCCATTTGTATTGCAGGGCATTAAACAGGTGGAACTGGTAGTGTGGATTCTTGACAGCGGATCGTCAAGACATATGACCGGAGATAGAGCCCTGCTATCAAATGTGGTTGAGAAAGCTGGCCCAGTGGTTAACTTTGGAGATAACAACAAAGGTTTAACTGAGGGATATGGTTGTTTACAAGCTGGAAATGTTATCATTGAAAATGTGTATATTGTGCAAGGACTTGAACACAATCTGCTTAGTATCAGTCAGTTCTGTGACAAGGGCTACTATGTTTTATTCGACAAGCTAAAGTGTCAGATCCTGCACAAGAAAAGTGAAAAACCCTCATTGATGGGAATCCGGAAAGGTAATCTGTTCGTAGCTGACATGAACTCTAGAAGCAGTCTTGAAGTCAACTATTTCTATGCAAAGGCATTGTCAAATGAGAGCTGGCTATGGCACAAGAGACTTTCCCATCTCAATTTCAAAGCAATGAATTCTCTTGTTAAGAGAGAATTGGTCAGAGGTCTGCCTCAACTGGAATTCTCCCTAGAAGGACTGTGTGAGGCATGCCAGAAAGGAAAGTCAAAGAAAGCAAGTCACAAAGGCACTGACACATCCTCCATAACTGGTATTCTTCAATTATTGCACATGGATTTGTTTGGACCAGTTAATGTTCTTTCGATGTCAAAGAAGTGTTACTGTCTTGTGATAGTTGATGACTATTCCAAGTATACGTGGGTTTTATTCCTTCACTCTAAGGATGAAACACCACAAGTTGTGATTGATCATATCAAGTTGATCGAATTAGATTCTATTATCCCTGTTAGAGCAATAAGGTCAGATAATGGAACATAATTCAAGAATTCACTTCTCAGTGGCTTTTGTACAGACAAAGGGATTACCAGACAATATTCAGCTCCTAGAACCCCTCAGCAGAATGGAGTGGTAGAAAGGAAGAATCGTACATTGATTGAAGTTGCAAGAACTATATTAAGTGAATCAGGTCTTCCAATGTACTTTTGGGCTGAAGCTGTCAATACTGCATGTTATACTCAGAATCGAACTCTAATCAACAAGGACCTCATGAAGACTCCTTATGAGATTATGAATGAACAGAAACCTTCTATCAAATACTTTCATGTATTTAGTGCCATATGCTTCGTGCTCAAGGATGGAGATGATCGTCGTGGTAAATTCGAGGCAAAGGCATATGGGGGTATTTTTGTTGGTTATGGAAGAAGATCATACATGGTGTATATCATTGATCAACACAAAGTAACTGAAAGTGTTAATGTTACATTTGATGACACTAAACTCCCTAGTATCCATCCTTCTGAGAAACTGAAGTTTGATGATATGTCAGATTCAGAATCAGAAAATGATCAAGAACCTGAGATTGCTGCTGGTGAAGAACCTGTTAATCATGATGATACTCAAGGTAATGGTGATGGAAACATTGGCAACAATGGAGATACCACTGCTACTGACGAAGAATCATCAAGTCAACCTGGCAACAACTCAGAGGGAGATGCTGAAGGATCAACTAGTAGGACACAACATCCCAATGTATTTCAAGGCGAATCATCAAGATCAAATCTTCCAAGACAGACTGTCTGGAATAAATCTCATCCTTTTGAGTTGATTATTGGTGATCCAGATGTTGGAGTCAGATTTAGACGTGCTACTCAAAATGAATGTCTGTTCTCAGGATTTCTTTCTGAGATGGAACCTAAGAAGATTGAAGAAGCACTGACTGATCCAGATTGGGTGATTGTTATGCAAGATGAACTCAATCAGTTTGAACATCAACAAGTCTGGAAACTGGTACCTATACCTACACACAAAAAATCTGTTGATACTCGGTGGGTATTCAGGAATAAACTAGATGAAGATGGTGTGGTTACAAGAAACAAAGCAAGACTGGTAGCTAAAGGGTATTCTCAAGCTGAAGGCATTGATTATGATGAAACCTATGCTCCAGTGGCTAGACTTGAGGCCATCAGGATATTTCTGGCATTCACAACATTCTCGAACTTTAAAGTTTATCAAATGGATATCAAGAGTGCCTTTCTGAATGGAAGGTTGGATGAAGAGGTATATGTAGAGAAACCTCCTGGTTTTGAAGATCCAGATCATTTGGATTTTGTCTACTTTCTTTTCAAGGCTATCTATGGTCTCAAACAGTCTCCGAGAAAATGGTATGACACTCTTTCTGAATTTCTAATTGAAAATGGTTTTACTAGAGGTGTCATAGACAAAACTCTCTTTTCTAAAAAGCATAAGAATGATACTTTATTAGTCCAAGTCTATGTGGATGATATAATATTTGGGTCTACTAATGATAGTCTCTGTAAGAGATTTGCTAAGTTAATGCACAGCAAATTTGAAATGAGCATGATGGGAGAGCTGAAGTTCTTTCTTGGACTACAAGTAAATCAAAGGTTAGATGGAATATTTATTTGTCAATCCAAGTATCTCAAGGAACTCCTCAAAAAGTACAATCTAGAGAATTCTGCATCAGCAAGGACTCCGTCATCTACAGCTGTCAAGCTTGGACCATGTGAAAACTCCATTAAGGTAGATGTCACAAGCTACAGATGTATGATTAGCTCGTTACTCTATCTTACTGCAAGTAGACCAGATATTATGTATGCTACATGCTTATGTGCAAGGTTCTAGGCGGATCCTAGAGATATTCATCTCGTTGCTGTTAAACGAATCTCGAGATATCTTAAGGGAACACCAAATATAGGTATTTGGTACCCTAAAGAATCTGGTTTTAACCTTGTTGGATATACAGATTCAGATTACGCAGGAAGTGGTGTTGATAGGAAAAGCACCTCAGGGAGTTGTCAATTCCTTGGTAGCAGGCTAGTCTCATGGTACAACAAGAAACAACAAACAGTTTCCAACTCAACGGCCGAGGCTGAATATATTGCTTCTGGAAGCTGCTGTTCTCAGATCTTGTGGATTAGGAACCAGCTACGGGACTATGGCTCTGTATTGAACAAAATTCCTATTCTATGTGACAATACAAGTGCAATAGCTATCACCAACAACCCTGTGCAGCACACAAGGACCAAGCACTTTGATATCATGTATCATTTTATTAGAGAGCACGTCATGAATGGTACTGTTGAACTATTTTTTGTTCCAACAGAAGAACAAATAACAGATATTTTCACTAAACCACTTGATGAATCCACATTTACCAGATTAGTTGGTAAATTGGGTATGTTGAATAGTTTTAGTGATTAAACTAGTTAATATCTGAGATCTGTTCTTGAATGAATTTACAAATGAATTTTTCATTCATGAAAAATTCATTTGCAAATTTATTTTATCATGTTTACCATATTTCTTGCTTATTTCTATGTAATTTTTATTATCTTATCTTATTTATTTATTCAACTTGTTAATTTTAATATCTCAGAATATTTTATTTTCTCTAAAAATATTTTTCTATGAATTTTATTTGCTAAAATTCAAAAGAAATCTATTTTTGGACTAAAATATAATTATTTTTGAATATTTTAATTTTGTAAATATTTTCTGTACTTGTAAATTCTGTTTAAATTTGTTTTATAACTCCAATGACAATCGAAAAGACTATTGAAATTGTCTTGCTGAAAGTCATTACAGTTTATATGTGTTTAGTTTAAATTTTCAGTATAGTTTTATACCGGCAAGACAATCGATATGACTATCAATTGTCTTGCCAGTTATAAAACTTATATTATATATATTTCTTTTTATTTTGTACTAGAATAAAAATCGGTATGACTATCGATTGTCTTTCTAGTTTATTCAGTTTAAATTCTTTTTATTTTGTACTGGTATGACAATCGGTATGACTATCGGATAGTCATACCAGTTATTTTAGTTTCTTTTAAAATTCAACCGTTTACCTGGTATGACAATCCGTATGACAATCCCGGATTGTCATACCAGTTGTACTACTTAGGCTAGTGTTTGTCTATTTTTTTTATTATTCTCATCCCCGTTTACAATTCTCTTTCAACAGTCTCTTTCTCTCTCGTTTTCTTCCGAACAAACACTCAACCGCCATTGTTACTCCTTCATTGCTCGAGTTTTTACTCAGCATAACAAATATTCACTTCTGTATATATACATACCTGTGTACACATACAGGAGTGCTACCCATTTTTTTTAAAAAGGGGATTAATCAGTTCTTGTAATTACAATTGGGTGTTCTCTTTTAACAGTTTTTTTTATATTCAACAAAACCCAATTCGTTTTTTTTTAAATATCTGATATTGTGTTGTGTGTTTGCTTAATCTGTTATTTCCAGTGTGTTTGTGGGACTAAAAAATCAACAAGACACAATTTTTTAAATTTTTTGGATTTAATTGAATTAATTCGAATTATTAATTATTTTTTAATTCGAATTTTCTTAATTTCATTCTTAAAATTCTGAAAGTGCGTGTTTTATTGAATTTTTTTAATGGCTCTCAATTTCCAGATTGTCTCGCATAATCATGTTGGTTATTTTAATCCAGAAAAGTGTGATGTGGAAAAATTTAAGCCGTGGATTAGATTTTTAAATGACCATTCAATTGTTAGCTCTGCTATTAAATCAAATGTTCTATTAAACGTCGATCTGCTTACACTGATTTGCACAACCTCTACTGTGGCCGATGATTCTAAATCTTTTTCATTCACCGTGGCAAACACATAGTATGTAGTTGATGAAACAGTCATCAATCGAGCATTAAATTTTCCAATGGACAGTTTCTGTAATTTACCCTCTGACAATGAGATTTCAAACTTTTTCCATGCCATTCACTATCAGGGGGTGATTAATTTAACCAAGCTGTCTAAATTCAATTTGGTTTCTGAATGGGATATTTTCTTCGATACACTTTCCAATGTGTTTGCCAACTGAACTAAATCCAATTTTCACAACATCACTTCCACTCTGCAGTATATTGGTCTTGCGGTTGTTTTCAATCAAAGGATCAATTTTGGCAAATTACTTTTACCCATTCTACTGAGACGTCTCACTGCAGCTTTGCGTGATCATTCTACGAATCGTAGGGTTTCGTGCTACTACGCTCGTTTTCTTATGCTTATAGCAGAACATCTTCTCACACTTGAGCATAAGGCTCTTTTTGCTAACTCATCAGTAGTTGAACCCCCTCCGGTAAGCAAAAAGATCTACACCCGCCAAGACACTACCTTCAGTTTCATGCAAGTTCCAGTACTTGTATCTGCTTTCATGGCCACTTTCATTCCTTTACCAATTTTCAATCTTCCCGGTCATGAACAGCAAGCTCAACCTCCAGTGGTTCAAGCCACCCAGGCACAAACATCTGATGCTCTTCCACTGCAGGTAATAATTCCTCACTCTCAAACTATTCCTACTTCTGTTGAAAGACCCCCAGTGGTTGATAGGGCTGACCATGAAGTTGTAGAACCGCAACTTCAATCCCAGGTCATAGAGCCAAACACAGAGTCACAACCTGTCTCAAACTCTCCCCCACTGTCAAAAATGTTACCGAGAAGGTTAGTAGGAAGTAGTGTGCTTTTGGATGTGAATGAACCGTCAGCTTTGCCTCCTCCCAAGAAAAGAAGAACATTTACTGAGGCATCTGAAAGCCCATCCTTGTCCTCCCAACAGGACATGGACTTTGAAATGGCCAATGAACAGTTATTAGAGATATTCTCTCAACATGATGAATCTATTGAAATTCGCCATAGGGCCATGGCATCTTGTACTGAGTCAAGCACACTCCCATTACTCACAATGGAAGCATACATACCAATAGATGATACTCAGGACACAGAGAGAGGAGTGCATATTGAGTCAGTTACAGTTTCTGCCATAGTTACGGCAGAAGAGCAGTCACATGCTTCAGAGGGAAAATCTGACTCTCAGCCACCTCTAATAGAGTCATTTTCTCCCCTCCCAGATCCAACACCTCTGGCTCCCTCACGGGATTCTCCACTCGCAGATTTATCTGGAGAAAGTGGAGGGCAACTCGGTCAATCTATTCCTGAAGCAATTCAGACATCTATTTCACATGAAAAGATAGATTTGACTGAGGATCGGGACTCGCGAATTCCCATTGCACCACCACTGACCTCTCTTGAAGAGGCTAGGGTGATTTCAATTGCAGGTACAGAAGACCAGCAACAGGATGGCTCCTCACGAGCAATTATATTGAGAGAAACACAAGCACGTGAGATGAGTGAACCAAACACGAGAGATATTCAGGTGAGCGCACACACATACACAAACACTGAAAACCTGTTAGCTCAGATTGCTATTCTGAAAGAACAACTTGCTAAAAGTCAGGCTGAGGCTCAAACATTCAAAGCACAAGTGGTTGAACAGTCTTCTTCTTCCACCTCTGTCAACAATCAGCTGACATTCATCAAGAATGATATCTCAGATTTGAAGACCACTGTGGTAACAAAGCTTAACTCCATTCAGGAATCTCCAACTTTATCAGCCGAAGACATTTCAAACCTCTACTCTATCCATACAAGAATGAACTCTCTTGAAGATCTGATTGAAATGAACCATTCACTGGACTCCTCCAAATTCCTAAAGATAGAAAAGGGCATGGAACATCTCAATGAAGGGAGGAAGCACTTGTATTTTATGATTAAAAATTCTCACTGCCCTAATGAAGAGCAAAGGACTTTCTTTGAAGGGCCCTCTGGTGGAGGCTCGGGCTCTGGAGGTAATTGAGGTCATGAAGGGTCTAAAGGAAAATCTGTAGAGGATTCCTCAACTAAGGGGGAGAAGCAGGGGAGAAGTGCAAAAGGAAAAGAAAAAGATTCTTCTGCTGGAGAGACAAGGAAGGCTGATGATGTCTACTATAGTGGAGAACAAGATGACTTCGATATTCTTGATGTTCCCACTGAACCAGTCTTGGAAGATAAAGCTGGTTTCTTTGAAGCTGAGGAGGAAAGTAATTTTGAAGAATGGGAAGATGAAGCTCAAGTGAATCCTGTTTTTGAGAAAGAGTTCCAGCAGCAGCAGTCAGAGTTGAAGAGAAAAGAAGCTGAACTTAAAAAGATATCTCAGATCATTGATATGAGGAAAGAAATCCAAAGAACAGAAACTCTTGAAAAGCAACGTCTTCATGACAATTAAAGCTGAAGCAAGAAGAAGAGATGTCACTCTGAAGATTGGTGAAAAGTGGGATGAAGCAAGAAGAGTTATTGATATACCTCAACTGAGTACAAACAATGATAGGGAGTTTCTATATCTTCTCGACAGGCTAGAAATTTCTAATCCAAACAATGACGTGTACATAAATGCTATCAAGACTGAAATCTCAAGGATCTCAACTGCTTTTGACAGATCACTAAATGAAATGAGCATATTTGTATATTGTCAGAGTGAAGGATCTTTCAAGGTATCACTTTATCTGTTTGAGAATCGTTCTTTATCAGAGATTTGGGTTCTTCTCAACAAAGTCAAAAGAAGCTCAAAATTGAATGAAGTCCTTCGTGAAAGGCTAAAATAGTTTGCTAATAGGGCCAGTCCTCAAGTGGTCAACTTGCCCTTTCAAGTAAGATTCTTTAAGTCGGACTTTCTTCAAATCTGCCATCTCGATTCAAAATCTCTTAAAGACTACTCTGCTAAGCATCTTGTCTGGATGGAACATCACTTAAGAACTGCTGGATACTCATCTGAGTTGAAATCTAAAGCCGCTGATCTGATTCAAGCTTACTGTGAAAAGAACATTAAAAGGTACAATCAGTTGAAGAATAAGCTAAAGTCAGTTGGAGTTCAACCAGTTAGACCAGACGGTTTCACTTCAGAAAGGGATCGTGTCTATGACAAGGAGTTGCTGCAAGATTTGGAAGAAGGTGAATTCGGAAGAGAAGACAACTGAATTCAAAATAGCTCAAAACTTAATGTAATATGCTTAAAGCTTTATGAATCAAGATAGACAAATGTAGTCATATGTTCAGACTAGAGGAACACCTATCTTGTATTCACTTGTAAATTTCTTTTGGAATCTAGAAAATGTTAAATATAATCCAGAACTTTTCTGCTATTTACTTTGCATTACTGTTTATATCTTTTCTTATTTGTTAGTTGAGTTATCATCTAGGTATTTGTTGTTATTGTCTAACAAACAAATAGGGGGAGATTGAAAGGCATATGTTATAGTCTATTTGTTTATTCGAGGATTTAACTCAACTCAAATAAGAATGTAATAAGTAAATAGTAGATCCACCATCAAAGAGATCTCTCAAAGTAACATCTGTCAAAGGATTCAAAAATAATGTTCATCTACAGACTTGAGGAATTAATTCACTGGAAGAAGTTCAAGAAATTGATCAAGCCTCAGTGATATAAATCAAGATTGTGGATTTAATCAAGTGTCAGAGATCTTGTCAGGGTATCAGATAATTATAGGGATTTAAATCTGAAGAAAATCATTTTCTCAAAGTCAAGACATGAAGAAACGTCACGGAAGTTAGTCATTCATGAACCAGACAGTACATCGAGTGTCAACATTGAAGTGGTAGAATTGATTCATAATTTTCAGTGATTTTCAGAAGATTTTCAGAAGAGTGGTTGCTGTTCAAGAATAGTATTAATTCTCTATTAATTAATTAAGTCATATAATTTAATTAAGAAAATAAATTATATCTGCAAAGATTAATTTATTGATTAATTAAATTAATTGGTTAATTTATTCTGAATTTATTATGTATTTTCAGAATTAATTTTGAATTAATATTCAATATTAATTCAGTAAGACAAACAGTTGAACTGGTATGACAATTTAATTGTCATACCGAAAGTCTTTCCAGTACAATTAAATTGTCATACCGAAAGTCTCTCCAACTCATTCAATTATCTTGCCGATAGTCTTTCCAGTTCATTCAATAGTCTCACCGATTGTCTTGCTAGATCAACGAATTGTCTTTCCAGTACAATTCAATTCTATTGATTGATTACTAAAGTAAACAAAAGCAGATCATTCAAGATTGACATTCAATATCCAACAACTCAAGAACAGAAAAGGAAAAAAGCAGAGAACTTATTATCTTCAACTGCAATATTTTAGGACATTAATTTCTAGTATTTATTGTTAAATCTAAACCACTAGAAATCATTCTCTTGTTCTTGTGTAATTATCTAGCGGATCAAAATCCCTAGAACTTTATCTCAAATTGCTTTTAGCATTTGATCTTTTTATTTCAAAAATAGAAAAAGTTCATGTCGAATTTATTCTAGATTTGGAATAAATTATTTGAGATTAATCCCTTGTAAACGATACCGTTGTTGTAACACCTTTCAAGTTTAATAATAGTTTTATTTAACTTGAATTTTGTTTCACTTTTTATTCCGTATTTTATTCGATTAAACGGTATAGTTTGTATTCAACCCCCCCCCTTCTACAAACATATTGGGACCTAACAACTTGCATAATCAAAATGAGTTTGATTAACGAGAGCATACCCGATTTGTTGACTGAGAATAGGGATTGCATCAAAATTAGAACATTTGTTGGCGAAGGCCTTTGTGATGCAGTCAAAGAAGAAACTCCATTCCCTCCTTAGGTAAGGTCTCTTCAATTGATCCAGCTTTGCCAATGTCTTTTCATACCCCAAAATAGCCATCATCTGCTGAAGGAACGGCTCCTCAACAGTTGAACTGTAGACACAGTTTTCTGATAAATATAGAGCCTGTCGAACTGTAGCCAGAGTCACTACATGCTCATTCTCCCCTGTAGAATAGATGATACTTGGGGACCCATGAGCACCACCATCATCATACATGTCACTTCTCCAAAACTCCAGCACTTGAGTTCCTGAGACCGTGTCTGGTTGGGTCAGTGCATACCCAATCTCACTGTGAGCAAGAAAATCTTGGATAAAGTGAAGATCTGATGGGGCTTCATCCTTGCTCAGTATAGCCAAGTAGTTGTTAGGAAAAAACTTAGCTCCATTGAAAATAATGTCTTTTAGTGCCATTTCTGAGAAAAATCAAGGGAGAAAAAGAGTGTTTGCAAGGTGTTTGATAAAATGCCCGTATGAAAAACAGCTTCAGAGAATATTAGTGGGTGAGAGAAAATAAGAGAGATAAGAGAATGAGAGATGTAGGTAAAAGATTGTAAAATCTTTTAACTTTCTTATTTATACAACCCACGTGAAATATGGCAGACAGTTTTACACCTGGAAATATGTGAACAGTCAATAGTTAAAGCATGAGTTAGTGGGCACGGGAAATAAGCAATAATTACTGTGCACATGTAGTTTTTGAAGACAAACACATTTACCACTAACCAAAATGATTATGACTGTTTTTATCTTACCTAATTATATTCTCATTAATTATGACTGTCAGGTCACACACACTATAAAGGGGGTGAATACAGTGTATAATACAATCAAATCGAACTTTAATATATTAAGTAACAGAAAACAAACTTTATTGAAACAATAAACTTTTGTTACAGTATGGAACTGTTACCTCTCAGTGATGAACAAATATCACTAGAGCTGCTAGGGTTACAATGAATAAACTTCTCGAATATATGATAACACTTATAGTGTAAACCCTATGTCTGTGTTTATATACTACACAGTTACAAGATAATCGCTAATTGATATGGAATATAATTCTGCTTCCTAAAATATATCAATCAGGTATCTTTTCTTCCAAGTATTCCATTCTTCACGGAATTCCTTCTTCATGCATATCTCTTCTTATGTTTATCTCGATCTTCTTTCCTTTAATCAGCTACTGTCCTTCTCTGATCATCCTTCAGCACTTAAGTTTTGATATCTAACTTCTGATAATTATCTCCTGATAATATAAGTACTGATATCCTTAAGTCCTGACTTCCAGTATAAGTACTGATCAATCAGTTAAGTACTGATTTGTCCTGTTAAGTAAGATCTGAAATCTAAACATAAATTATATTAGCCATGACATTATCAAATATATCTAACAATCTCCCCCAACTTATAAATTAGCATAATATACAAGTTTAATAGATATTTGATGATGTCAAAAACATTAAGTACAAATGCATGAGAATTAGACTAGATAACTACAACTTACAGTCCTTAAAGCTTTACCAATATTCAACTTCTGATAATAACTTCAGTCTGTACAAATATCAGAATTTAAGCAGTTGTAGATCTTCGACTTGGCTTCATCATCTGATCTCTCTGGTGTCAGGAGTTGTTCTGAGATAGTTCTTCAACAAACATTTCTCAGCATATCTGAGTTCATCAATTATTCTCCTTTTGGCATCTTTAAGCTCTGCAGTATCTTCACCAGTTTGAAAGATTGCAGCTCTGAGATCATTGATTTTTGCTTTTCTCAACTCCTGATCTAGTCTTATGACATAAGCTTTGTCAGACTTCAGATTGAATTCAAGTCCCTTAATACCAAGATATGTTCTGATCTGTGCAGTATTAGGCTTCATATCAACAATATCACCATTGTGATCTCTGTACTTTGGAACATATGTGCTGTCAGACTTAACAGAATAAAGCCTTTTCTGTCTCTGAATCTGTTCTTTTAAGTAGTTTGCAGCAGTTTCTGTTATTCTGTCATTCACTTGAAGTAAGAAAAGTACATGCTCCAATTCTTCAAAATATTTCAATGGGATGGCATTTTGTCTTATATGATAAACCCTACCATCTGTCATGAAATACAACATGATGTATTCTTTCAAGTAGGTATGGTAAACCATCTGTACAGATTCCAGTTGATTCAATCTCTCAGGAGTTGCTCCAATACCTGGTTCACTCAAGGAAGTTGGATCATTGATAGTGTTGTGTACTCTTCTTTCATCAGCACTTCCCAATCCAGTTTTATCTCTTGCTTCCTTTCCAGTAAATACTCTTGCTTCAAAACCACTTGCAGTAGTCTTCAAAGGTTGAGTCTGTTTTCCTTTAGTGAATCCTGGTAGGAGTGTCTTTGGTCTATCTTCTGATATCGAGTTAACTTGAGCTATGTCAGAGGTTACTTGCTTCTTCTGAATATCAGAACTTAAAATTTCTTGACTCTGAACAACTTGAGCCATGTCAGAGGCTGTTTTAAAAACTTTTCTTGAAGTCAGAGCAAGATCATCCTTTTCATCAGTAATTTCTTCATCCTCAGGAGGTACATAAACCTTGATAGGTTCACCAACCTTTTCTTTACCCTTGGACCTTGGATCTATCTGCGGTTGTGATCTAGCCAATGTTGCTTCAGTAAGTGTCCTTTCTTTGATCACAATGCCTTTGAGTTTTGGAAGTGACTTTTTACCAGAAGCTTCAGATTTAGATGTGACTTTTTCTGATTTAAGTCTGGCTTCTTCTTCCTTTAAACTTTCCAAATCCATTCCTGGATTTTCCTGAAGAAATAACTGTCTTGACATTTCCTCATCAAGATCTAAAAGTTCATCAGAACTTAGCCTTTTACAAGTAGCAGAACTTATTCTCTTCCCAGTATCAGAACTTGTCCTGTGACTAGCTTGTCTTGATGTGAATCCTCTACCTTGACTATGACCTCTACCCATTCCAGAGCTTCCTTGATCATCTTTTTCATTATCCTTTCCTGTCAGTGTCTTGTCAGTCTTGTATTTGGACTTAATCACTTTCTCCCCCTTTTTGGCATGAGTAGGTAGTAGAAGAGAGATAAGCAATTCCACTGAGGATTGGATTTGAGTCAGTTGTGATTGCTGAGAAGCTTGATTTTTCAGAATATCATCAATCTGAACTTGTTGATGATCTTGTGTCTTCTCAATATAAGCAATCCTGTCAATGGTAGGTTGGAAGAACTTTTTCTTATCAATTTTCCAAACTTGTTCCTGTTTGATAAAGTTCTCCTGAATCTTGTGTAGCTCTGCATGAGTAGTTCAATGAAGACCTTGTAAATATTTAATACTCAATGCAGTGACTCTAAGTTGAGTTTTGAAATCATCAGAATTTAACATTTCATCAGCTTTAGTCAAGTGCTCAGCAAGATGCTTTTCAGTTGGAACACATGAAACTGAGTTCCATTCCTTAGTCCACTCCTGACCTGCAGGAGTTTCACTCCAAGGTACTGGTGCTTCTCCGGTAACAAACTTCTTAACTAGTGTAGACTTAGGAAGAGTCTGTTGAGGAGAAAGTCCTGAAGGACCTGCTTCATCAGCATCTACAGTTGGAGCAGCATCACCAGTATCTCCAGCATTTGCAGCATCATAACTTAAAGAATCAGTATCTTCTGATAAGACAACAGTGTGAGTAGCAATGGAGGCTTCAGCATCCTCGAATTGCTGATCTTGTTCTAAGTTCTGATCAACAGCCATATCCTGATGCTCACCTAAATTCTGAGCATCAGCATCTTGATACAAAGAAGGTGTTGTTGATAATTCTGGAGTTTGAACAGCATCATTAACAGGTGTTGTGGAAGGATTATTTGCTGTTGGAGCTTCTAAGAGAAGTACTGCAGGCACAACCAAGTTTTGAACATCAATATCAGCACTTGTGCCTGGATCAACAGAAGACACAGAATGTGTTTTAGCCTTTTCAGAAACAGCTTCCTGAGATGGAGTTGATGGAGAAGAAGTGACTGGAGCAAATTCCTTGTCTTGTGAGATCAGAGATTCCTGATCCCCTTCCTTAGCTGCTTCCTCTTCATCATCTGAAACTGGCCTTTTTGCCCTCTGTTTCTTGTATCTCTTTGTTGATTTGGATTCCTTGGGAGTTTCAGGAACTGTCATTCTTCTAAGCCGTTTGAGAAGCCTAGATCCCCCAATTCCAGAATCCTTCTGAGAAGTCACTTTCTCATCTTCACCTACAACAGGTTCTGAAGAAGGAACCTGTTCCTCAGTATCAGATTCATCTCTCAGTACAGTCCTCCTCCTCTTTTGAGGTGTTTGAAGAATAGTTTTTGTCCTCTTTGGCTTGGAGGATGAGGGTGGAACATTCTGTGTAGTAGAGAGATAGGATTTGAGATAAGTCCTGAGGGTAGGTTGAGTAGAATGAGTGGTAGGTGCTGAGGATGATGGTTTTTGGGTGTTTGTGGTTGGTTGGACATCAGAGTAAATAGATCTATAAGTATCATGATCAGCATTTACTAGGATCTGTTTTACAGACTGAGGAATCTGTAATGGTCTAACCACTATTTTCTTAGTATCAGCATTTACCAGATCATTAAAGTATCATTTTGCAACTCTAAAAGGTGGGGTTGAGGAACTGACTAATTGAGGTTCATCAGTACAAAAAGTATATATAAGTTGACAGAATCTAGCAAAATAGACAACATTTCTATCCTCTGTCATCCTATCCCCAATAAAACCAATTATTCCAGTTGCAAAATCAAAATGAGTTTGATGGATAATAGCATACCCTATGTGCTGACTCAGAATTGGGATAACATCAAAATTCGAACATTTGTTCCCAAAAGCTTTGGTGATGCAGTCAAAGAAGAAACTCCATTCTCTTCTGATATTAGCCCTTTTTAACTGCCCAAGCTTTTCCAAACTCTTTTCATATCCCAAATCAGCCATTAACTCCTGAAGTGCTGATTCCTGTGGAGTTGAAAAAGTACAATTTTCTGGGAGAATTAGAACTTTGCGTATTGTACCAGGAGTGACTGCATAAGATGAATCACCCACTTCAAAAACAATACTGGGAGTGCCATGTTTACCACCATCATCAAAGTGCCCAGTCCGCCAAAACGTCAGAACTTGTTGACTCGAAAAGACTTCAGGCTGAGTTAATGCATACCCAATCTCACTGTGTGCAAGAAGATCTTGTACAAAATGCAATTCAGATGGAGCTTCAGCATGATCAAGAATTGCAGCATAGTTGTTTGGAACAAACTTAGCTCCATCAATGATTAAATCCTTAGGTGCCATGTGCAAAATTGAGATTCAAAAGTGCCTGTTAGGTGTTTGATAAGATGTCTGTATGAAAAACCAACGTGAGAAGAAAGAGAGTAAAAGTAAGTAAAGAGAAAAAAAATACGAAGAAAATAAAAGATTAAAGAAATCCTCTCTCTGTTGTACTTATACTCTGAACAAAAATGTTACCGTTGGACACCTGTCAGACATGCAGTAATAACGGATAGTTATTGGGCTCGAGAAAACAGGAATCATTACTTACCCAGTTGCCTGTTTTCAAGGAAAACCGTTCCACTTACCCAGATATTCCATTAATCAAGGTGAAACAGTTTTAATTCAAAATTGAAACCGTTCCTACTGAGTTAATTATTTTTCACTGCATCATTAATATTCTGAAAGTAAATCACGTAAAAATGACCAAGATAAATTAGATGAGTAAGTGCTGATAAAAAAAATCGGAACTTAAATTAAAACAGAATTTATATGGTCATCAGAATATCAATCAGGATTTATCAATGCATTACCAAATATCTTAGAGACAAAATCTTGAAGCAAAAACAAATTTCATTAATATATCAAGAGAATACATTTATGAAATGGAAATTACATAAGTACTTATACAAGATTTCCCTAAGCTACTAAACCTAATGTCAACAGCTTTAGTCCTAGCTAAGAAGCCTGACAAAGCTGATGATGAAGAAAAACAGGAAGAAGACAAGATTAAATCATTTCGTCTTCTTCCTACTCTCGACAAACAGAATGGCGAGTCTGATGATTCGCTCTTGCTGGCGGAGAGCTGCCAGTCTTTCCCCCTCCAATCGCTCCAGATGGCGATGGTAATCCATATAGAAGAACAGGAGGTGGGTCAGTACCTCCTGTGGGACAGAGTCCCATATCTCCTCAGGAATGGCTGTGACATGCCATTCCTGCTGCCAGTCGGCACAGCTTAGCTCCATATTGAAGTTTTGGTAGTTCAAAAACATGTTGTATCTGACCATTGTGTTTTTGAAAGAAAAAGTATGAAGGTAAGTGTGTGAGAAAGAATTTGATGGGAAGGCTGATGTGAAGTGGCTGCTTATATAGGCAAGAGAATGCCAGGAGACGTAAAAGTATTTAATGCTGACAGGTAAAATTAATTCTACCTCGTCTCCCTAGACTTTGAAAAAGAATAACATTCATTGGAAAGAGGAAACATGGTTTAAAGCGCACAAGAAACAAGTAACAGTGGACTGTTCAAGTACGAATACCATTAATCCTAATCATAGTGACTATTAATCTTCCACTTCAACATATTCAAGTATTAACTGAGACTGTTATCAAATTTTATTCACAGATAAGTCAAGTAAAACATTAGACTGTAATATCAGAACTTAGACTTATATCAGAACTTAACAGTCATCAGTACATAATTTCTTAACTCGAAAAAGGAATGCCTATCTTAGTAAGTCCTCATACAAGTTCTGAGTTATACTCTTCAGAACTTAATCATCAGAATATGCAACCAGAGCTTGTCCTCAGAGTTTATGTAAAATGACACAATGACTGTTTATCTAAAATAACATAGACCTCCACAGAAATTTTCATCATTCAGATGGAGTGATTAGTGTGTGCATTAAGCTAAATAACAGACAAAGAGTAAAGTCTGATTCACTTCAGTACATCTTAGAAATAAGGCATAACTAAAATTTTGCTAAAGAGCTGTCATTGTCCTGAAACCTACTGATGAATGAGTTCATGCTTGAGTCCACCTCAACTGTTTTGTGCTAATTTTATGCATCTTTTGAAATTCTATTTTACAGTTGCTTCTCAGTGTAAGTGAGTCACGACTGCTTATCAGAATTTATGCTATTATCAGAGTATTTCTCCAGTAATCATAGAGTGTGAAAAGTCACCAAGAAAATATTTTGCTTTTCTAATACATATTTACTTAATACCAGCAATGCACTTGGGTCGTCCCTTCCACATTTTTACTCTAGATCTCAAAGGAGTACCTGATTTTATTCTTTGATCTTTTTGCTTTTTCTTTTAATAAGTGAGGTTTATCAGCACTTAGTACATTTAGCAGTTTTACTAGTATCAGAACTTAACAGATGAGTAGCATTATTCTAATTTGTGACTTAGTAATAAGATAAACAAAGTAAACTCAACTAAGCTCAATTATCAGAATTTGCTAGTGTCATAAGATTTCCACTGAAATAATTACTTCTTACATGGAATCATTTGTTTATTGAAGACTACTAGGTCAGTATCTAGCACAGTTATCCTCATAGGATTGAATAGTTACTTGAACAGACATATCACTTATCAGAGTTTAGAAACATATATCAGACAACAATCAGTACTTAAACGCGTATTTCAATTAATCACAGAATAAACAAAGAGATTACATTCTGTAAATACTGATCATAAAGTCTGATGCATCAGAACAAAACTAGACAGATTTAGAAAAAAAACCTGAAACCATTCCAAGTTCATTTACCAATCTTGTAAAAGTGGCTTCACATAGTGGTTTTGTGAAGATATCTGCTAGTTGTTGATCTGTTGGAACAAAGTGCAATTCCACTGTACCTTCATCCACATGTTCCCTTATGAAGTGGTACCTGATGCTGATGTGCTTTGTTATAGAGTGTTGAACTGGATTACCTGTCATAGCAATAACACTTTGATTATCACAGTAAATAGGGATTTTGAAATATGTTAACCCATAATCCAGTAACTGATTCTTCATCCAAAGAATCTGTGCACAACAGCTTCCTGCAACAATATACTCTGCTTCTGCAGTTGATGTGGAAATTGACTTTTGTTTCTTACTGAACCAAGAAACCAATCTGCCTCCAAGAAATTGGCAGCTTCCACTTGTGCTTTTCCTGTCAATTTTGCAACCTGCAAAATCTGCATCTGAGTAACCTATAAGTTTAAAATCTGATTCTCTAGGATACCATAATCCCAGATCAGCTGTTCCTTTAAGATACTTAAAGATTCTTTTTACAGCTGTTAAGTGAGGTTCTCTTGGATCTGCTTGAAATCTTGCACAAAGACAGGTAGCATACATGATATCAGGTCTACTAGCAGTTAGATAGAGTAGAGAGCCAATCATACCTCTGTAGTCAGTAATATCTACTGATTTACCAGTATCCTTATCCAGTTTTGTTGCAGTGGCCATGGGAGTGGATGCACTTGAACAATCTTGCATTCCAAATTTCTTCAGCAAGTTTCTGGTGTACTTGGTTTGACAAATAAAAGTGCCTTCTTCATTCTGCTTGACTTGAAGGCCCAGAAAATAGCTAAGTTCCCCCATCATACTCATCTGATATCTTGACTGCATTAGTTTGGCAAACTTCTTGCAAAGTTTGTCATTTGTAGACCCAAAAATGATATCATCAACATAAATCTGGACCAGAAGTAAGTCCTTTCCATGGTTGAGGTAGAACAGTGTTTTGTCTATTGTTCCTCTGTTGAATCCACTTTTCAGAAGAAACTGAGCTAAAGTCTCATACCATTCTCTAGGAGCTTGCTTAAGTCCATAAAGTGCTTTATCAAGCCTGTAGACATAATCTGGATGTTTGGTATCTATAAAGCCTGGAGGTTGTTCAATATATACCTCCTCCTCCAATTCTCCATTGAGAAAAGCACTTTTCACATCCATTTGAAAGACCGTAAACTTTTTGTGAGCAGCATAAGCCAAAAATATTCTTATGGCTTCTAACCTAGCAACTGGTGCAAATGTTTCATTATAATCAATTCCCTCCTGTTGAGAATATCCTTTTGCAACCAGCCTTGCCTTATTCCTTGTAATTATGCCATCACTATCAGTTTTGTTTCTGAATACCCACTTTGTACCAACAACAGATCTATTCTTTGGTCTTGGCACTAGGGTCCAGACTTTGTTTCTTTCAAATTCATTTAACTCTTCCTGCATTGCTTGCACCCAATCAGCATCTTGAAGAGCTTCTTCAACTTTCTTTGGCTCAGTCTGAGAGAGAAAAGAATTGTAGAGACATTCATTTGAAGTACCTGTTCTAGTTCTGACACCTGCATCAGGATTTCCAATTATCAAATCAGGTGTATGTGATTTTGTCCACTTCCTTGCAGATGGAAGGTTTTCTCTAGAACTGGATGCTCCCCTATGATCCATGCTATCTTCATTTTCATTTTCTGATGCTCCCCCTGAAACTATGCTCTCTGAGTTGGAGTCTTCAGTATTTAGATTTTCAGCACTATCAGAACTTGGCTTATCAGAATGTTAGATATATTTGATAATGTCATGGCTAATATGTTTTATGTTTAGCTTTCAGATCTTACGTGAACAGGATAAATCAGTACTTAACTGTTGATCAGTACTTATACTGGAAGTCAGGACTTAAGGATATCAGTACTTATATTATCAGGAGATAATCATCAGAAGATAGATATCAGAACTTAAGTGCTGAAGGACAATCAGATAAGGACAGTAGCTGATTAAAGGAAAGAAGATCGAGATAAACATAAGAAGAGATATGCATGAAGAAGGAATTCCGTGAAGAATGGAATACTTGGAAGAAAAGATATCTGATTGATATATTTTAGGAAGCAGAATTATATTCCATATCAATTAGCGATTATCTTGTAACTGTGTAGTATATAAATACAGGCATAGGGTTTACACTATAAGTGTTATCATTATCGAAGTTATTATTCTTTGTAACCCTAGCAGCTCTCGTGATATTTGTTCATCACTGAGAGGTAACAGTTTCATACTGTAACAGAGTTTATTATTTCAATAAAGTTTGTTTTCTGTTACTTAAGTTCTTAAAGTTCGATTTGAGTGTACTATACACTGTATTCACTCCCTCTACAGTTTGTGTGTGACCTAACAATTGGTATCAGAGCCTATCTGTTAACTTACATACAGTTAAAGATCCAAACACAATCATGTCGGACACAGAAACTCCAACTAAGCCTACCACAACTGAGGAACCACCAAAGACACTAATTCAGAGTCGGTATGAGACCATCAGAGTCCCCATACTGAGACCATCTGAATATCCCATATGGAAGGTAAGGATGACCATGTTCCTGGAAGCAACAGATCCAGAATACCTGGATAGAATCAAGGAAGGTCCTCACAAACCAACCAAACTCGCTGTTGCAGTTGCAGGTGAAGCAGCAATGACCGTACCAAAGGAGAAGAGTGATTATACTGCTGAAGACATAGCATCAATTGCTAAGGATGCTAAGGTACGACACTTACTGCATAGTGCCATTGATAATGTAATGTCAAACAGGGTAATCAACTGCAAGACTGCTAAGGAGATATGGGATGCTTTGGAAACAAGGTGTCAGGGAACTGACACAATTAAGAAGAACAGGAAGACAATACTCACTCAAGAGTATGAACACTTTAACTCAAAGACTAATGAGTCATTGAATGATTTATATGATAGATTTGTCAAACTTTTGAATGATTTGTCATTGGTTGATAAAGAGTATGATCTTGAAGATTCAAACCTTAAGTTCCTGTTAGCTCTTCCTGAATGCTGGGATTTGAAGGCAACGACAATAAGAGACAACTACAATCTTGATGAAACAACTCTTGATGAAATCTATGGAATGCTCAAGACTCATGAGCTGGAGATGGAACAAAGAAGCAAGAGGAAAGGAGGAAAGTCAAGGACAGTCACTCTTAAGGCTGAAGAAGAATTCCCCAAGGCAGCCTCCTCAAAGAAAGACAAGGGTAAAGCTCTTTTCATAAAGTCTGATACTGAGTCATCAAGTTCTGAGAGTGATGATGACTCAGATTCTGAAAGCTTACCTGAGACCGATGCTGATGAGGAGATGATGAAGCTGTGTGCTCTTATGGTGAAAGGAATTACCAAGATTGCATACAGGAAGTTCAGGAAGGGAAAGAAGTTTTCCAGAAAAAGCATAAGTTCTGATAAGAAGAATTTCAGAAGATCTGAAGGCAGAGGAGGAAAGTCTGACAGAGGAGATTACACCAATATTAAATGCTATAACTGTGGTGAGAAAGGCCACATATCTCCTGACTGCAAGAAGGTAAAGGGTGACAGAGGCAAGGCTCTTGTCACAAAGCAGAAAAGCTGGACAGATACTTCAGACTCTGAAAGTGAGGAGAACTATGCATTGATGGCAAATGCTGATAAAGAAAGTGCTGAGAGCAGTTCTGAAACTGCTGAAACAAAGGTACCTCAGACTACTTATGCTTTTCATACTGATGATATTAATGAGTTGAGAAGATATCTTAAAACCATGTTTGTTAGTTATAGAGATCAAACTTTAACATGTGAAAGATTAACTTCTGAAAATCTTGCTTTTAAGAAAAGAAATGATTTCTTAGAAAAAGAGTTAGTTATATTTCATCAAACTCAGAAGGATAGAGATGATGCTTTTTATGTTAGGGATGAAGTGCTAAAAATGAATGAATCTCTAAAAACTGAGTTAGAAAAAGAAAGAGAGATAATCAGGACTTGGACTAACTCTGGCAGAACAACTCAAAATTTGCTAAGTAGTGAAAATTGGAAAGAGGGCTTAGGTTATGGAGAGAATAAGAATGATAAAGGAACTGAATAAATTAAGCCTGTTGTTAAGCAAAAGCCAAAGTTAAAACCTGTTAAGTTTGTAACTGTAAAGTCTGATAATGAGAAATCAGAAGTTAAAGAGGAATTAACTTCTGACAAACTGTAACAGGAAAATACAGCTGAAGTAAACATAGGCTTAATGACAAAGAAGCAGCTTAAGCATAAGCTGAAAGATGTCAAGAATGCAAACAAGGTAAAATCACCTAGGAAAAATAGGAATGGAAAGGAAGGTGTGAATAAAAGCAATGATTATAAACCTGTTCCTGATGCTCCTAGGAAAACATGTCATAACTGTGGAAGTTCTAACCATCTGGCTTCTTTTTGCAGGAAAAATAAGAATATTAACTCCTTACCTTCAAAATCAGGAGTTAAGAGTCAGTCAGTTAGATACAAACCACAAAATCCTTATTTTCATTGTGGTAGTTTATGACATTCCATTTATACTTGTAAGGAATATCATAGTTTGTACTATGATTATTATCAAATAAAACCTTCTCTGAAGAAAGTTTCCATTGTTCCTTCTAGTGTAAATTCTGATTCAAAGTCTGATAATATAAATTCTGATAAGAAAAATGTTAACATAAACTCTGATGCTAAATCCGCTGCAAATGTTAACAAACTTAATAAGGCCAAAGGATCCAAGCAAGTCTGGGTCCTTAAAACTAATAATTAGTGGTCTTTGTGATTGCAGGGCAACAGGAAAAATATTCTAGTTCTGGACAGTGGATGTTCAGGATATATGACTAGAAATAAGGCCCTGCTATCAGACTTTGTGGAGAAAGCTGGCCCAAGTGTTTCTTATGGAGATGGCAACATTGGAAAAACATTGGGATATGGCAATATCAATCTTGGGAATGTCATCATTAAAAAAGTAGCTCTGGTCTCAGGACTTAAACACAACCTACTGAGTATAAGTCAAATCTGTGACAGAGGTTATCATGTTGATTTCTTTGAAGAACACTGTGAAGTTGTGAGTAAATCTAAAGGCAAAGTTGTTCTGAAAGGATACAGACGTGGTAACATTTATGAAGCCAAGCTTTCAACAAGTACTGATGGCTATGCAATCTGTCTGTTAAGTAGAGCATCAATTGAAGAAAGCTGGAATTGGCATAAGAAACTCTCTCATTTAAATTTTGTTAAGAAAGCTGGAATTGGCATAAGAAACTCTCTCATTTAAATTTTAACAATATAAATGAACTGGTCAAGAAAGATCTTGTGAGAGGATTGCCAAACACAGTATTTGCTCCTGATGGTCTTTGTGATTCATGTCAGAAAGCCAAACAAAGAAAATCTTCATTCAAGAGCAAGACTGAATCATCAATTCTTGAGCCTTATCATCTTATACATGTTGATCTATTTGGTCCAGTAAATGTCATGACTATTGCAAAGAAGAAGTATGCGTTGGTCATAGTGGATGAGTTCACCAGATACACATGGGTGTATTTCTTGCACACAAAAAGTGAAACTGCATCTATCTTGATTGATCATGTCAAACAGCTGGATAAAATGGTCAAAGATTCTGTGAAAATATTAAGGAGTGATAATGGCACTGAGTTCAAGAATTTGATAATGGAAGAGTTCTGCAAAAGCCATGGAATAAAGCAGGAATTTTCTGCTCCTGGAACTCCACAGCAAAATGGAGTTGTTGAAAGGAAGAATAGAACTCTCATTGAAGCTGCACGTACAATGCTTGAAGAAGCAAAGCTTCCAACCTATTTCTGGGCTGAAGCTGTGCAGACTGCTTGTTTTACTCAAAATGCAACACTCATTAACAAGCATGGAAAAACACCATATGAGATGGTGAAGAAAAAGAAGCCAAATCTGAAATATTTTCATGTATTTGGATGCAAGTGTTTTGTTCTCAAGACTCATCCTGAACAGCTATCAAAGTTTGATCTAAAAGCTGATGAAGGAATCTTTGTTGGATATCCACTTTCCACAAAAGCCTTCAGAGTCTATAATTTGAGAACAAAAGTGGTCATGGAATCTATCCATGTCTCTTTTAATGACAAGAAGATCACTGGTCTTAAAGATTTCGTTGACCATGATCAGCTGAGATTTGAAAATGAAGACTCATATTCTGATACTGAAAATCCTGACAGTCTAAGTCCTGATACTACAAACTCTGATGGATTAAACTCTGATGTTATTGAAACTGTGGTGACTACGTTAAATGAAGATGCCCTTATGCAGGGGGAGCATACTCAAAATCCTACCACATCTCAAGAAACATTCGAACATGCATCTGGCTCTTCAAGTTCTGATTCGTCAAGTTCTGATAAGCCAAGTTCTGATAGTACTACAAATCTAAATACTGAAGAATCCAACTCAGAAAGCATAGTTTCAGGGGGAGCATCAGAAAATGAAAATGAAGATAGCATGGATCATGGGGGAGCATCCAGTTCTAGAGAAAACCTTCCATCTGCAAGGAAGTGGACAAAATCACATACACCTGATTTGATAATTGGAAATCCTGATGCAGGTGTCAGAACTAGAACTGGTACTTCAAATGAGTGTCTTTACAATTCTTTTCTCTCTCAGACTGAGCCAAAGAAAGTGGAAGAAGCTCTTCAAGATGCTGATTGGGTGCAAGCAATGCAGGAAGAGTTGAATGAATTTGAAAGAAACAAAGTCTGGACCCTAGTACCAAGACCAAAGAATAGATCTGTTGTTGGTACAAAGTGGGTATTCAGAAACAAAACTGACAGTGATGGCATAATTACAAGGAATAAGGCAAGGCTGGTTGCAAAAGGATATTCTCAACAGGAGGGAATTGATTATGATGAAATATTTGCACCAGTTGCTAGGTTAGAAGCCATAAGGATATTTTTGGCTTATGCTGCTCACAAAAAGTTTACTGTCTTTCAAATGGATGTGAAAAGTGCTTTTCTCAATGGAGAATTGGAGGAAGAGGTATATGTTGAACAACCTCCAGGTTTTGTAGATACCAAACATCCAGATTATGTCTATAGACTTGACAAAGCACTTTATGGACTTAAGCAAGCTCCTAGAGCATGGTATGAGACTTTAGCTCAGTTTCTTCTGGAAAGTGGATTCAACAGAGGGACAATAGACAAAACACTGTTCTACCTCAACCATGGAAAGGACTTACTTCTGGTCCAGATTTATGTTGATGATATCATTTTTGGATCTACAAATGACAAACTTTGCAAGAAGTTTGCCAAACTTATGCAGTCAAGATATCAGATGAGTATGATGGGGGAACTTAGCTATTTTCTGGGCCTTCAAGTCAAGCAGAATGAGGAAGGTACTTTTATTTGTCAAACCAAGTACACCAGAAACTTGCTAAAGAAATTTGGAATGCAAGATTGTTCAAGTGCATCCACTCCAATGGCCACTGCAACAAAACTGGATAAGGATACCGGTAAATCAGTAGAAATTACTGACTATAGAGGTATGATTGGCTCTCTACTCTATCTAACTGCTAGTAGACCTGATATCATGTATGCTACCTGTCTTTGTGCAAGATTTCAAGCAGATCCAAGAGAACCTCACTTAACAGCTGTAAAAAGAATCTTTAAGTATCTTAAAGGAACAGCTGCTCTGGGATTATGGTATCCTAGAGAATCAGATTTTAAACTAATAGGTTACTCAGATGCAGATTTTGCAGGTTGTAAAATTGACAGGAAAAGCACAAGTGGAAGCTGCCAATTTCTTGGAGGCAGATTGGTTTCTTGGTACAGCAAGAAACAAAAGTCAATTTCCACATCAACTGCAGAAGTAGAGTATATTGCTGCAGGAAGCTGTTGTGCACAGATTCTTTGGATGAAGAATCAGTTACTGGATTATGGGTTAACATATTTCAAAATCCTTATTTACTGTGATAATCAAAGTGCTATTGCTATGACAGGTAATCCAGCTCAACACTCAATGACAAAGCACATCAGCATCAGGTACCATTTCATCAGGGAACATGTGGATGAAGGTACAGTGGAATTGCATTTTGTTCCCACAGATCAACAGTTGGCAGATATCTTCACAAAACCATTATGTGAAGCTACTTTTACAAGATTGGTAAATGAACTTGGAATGGTTTTAGGTTCCTTCTCTAAATCTGCTTAGACTTGTTCTGTGTTATCAGACTTTATGCTCAGTATTTACAGAATTCATCTCATTGTGTATTCTGTGCTTAATTGATAAATGTCTTTAAGTACTGACTGTTGTCTGATATATATTTCTAAACTCTGATAAGTGATATGTCTGTTCTAGTACCTATTCAATCCTATGAGGATAACTGTGCTAGATACTGACCTAGTAGTCTTCAATAAACAAATGATTCCATGGAAGAAGTAATTATTTCAGTGGAAATCTTATGACACTAGCAAATTCTGATAACTGAGCTTAGTTAAGTTCACTTTGTATATCTTATTACTAAGTCACAAATTAGAATAATGCTACTCATCTATTAAGTTCTGATACTAGTAAAACTGCTGAATGTACTAAGTGCTGATAGACCTCTCTTATCAAAAGCAAAAGCAAAAAGATCAAAGATTAAAATCAGGTACTCCTTTGAGATCTAGAGTAAAAAAAAATGTGGAAGGGACGACCCAAGTGCATTGCTGGTATTAAGTAAATATGCATCAGAAAAGCAAAATATTTTCTTGGTGACTTTTCACACTCTATGATTACTGGAGAAATACTCTGAAAATAGCATAAATTCTGATAAACAGTCGTGACTCACTTACACTGAGAAGCCACTGTAAAATAGAATTTCAAAAGATGCATAAAATTAGCACAAAACAGTTGAGGTGGACTCAAGCATAAACTCATTCTTCAGTAGGTTTCAGGACAATGACAGATCTTTAGCAAAATTTTAGTTATGCCTTATTTATAAGATGTACTGCAGTGAATCAGACTTTACTCTTTGTCTGTTTTTAGCTTAATGCACACACTAATCACTCCATCTGAATGATGAAAATTTCTGTGGTGGTCTATGTTATTTTAGATAAAACAGTCAATGTGTCATTATTGCACAAATCCTGAGGACAAGTTCTAAGTTACACGTTCTGATGATTAAGTCCTGACGTCCATAACTCAGAACTTGTATGAGTATTTACTAAGATAGGCATTCCTTTTTCGAGTTAAGAAATTATGTTCTGATGACTGTTAAGTTTTGGTATAGGTCTAAGTTTTGATTTCTCAGTCTACTCCTATACTTGGCTTCTCTTTGAATAAAATTTGATAACAGTCTCAGTTAGTACTCGAATATGTTGATGTGGAAGATTAATAGTTACTGTGATTAGGATTAATGGTATTTGTACTTGAACAGACCACTATTTCTTGTGTTTTGTGCGGTCTAGACCATGCTTCCTCTTTCCAATGACTGTTATTCTTTTTCAAAGTCTAGGGAGACGAGGTAGAATTAATTCTACCTGTCAGCATTAAATATCTTTGCGTCTCTTGGCATTCTCTTGCCTATATAAGCAACCACTTCACATCAGTCTCTCCATCACATTATTCTCACACACTTATCCTCCTTCTTCTATAAAAAACACAATGGTTCGATACAACATGTTTTTGAACAACCAAACCTTCACAATGGAGCTAAGTTGTGCCGATTGGCAGCAGGAGTGGCATGTAACAGCCATTCCTGAGGAGATCTGGGATTCTGTCCCACAGGAGGTGCTGACTCACCTTCTATTCTTCTATACGGATTACCATCGCCATCTGGAGCGATTGGAGGAGGAGAGGCGGGAAGCTATCCGTCAGCAAGAGCGAATCATACGACTCGCCATCTTGTTCGTCGAAGATAGGAAGAGGAAGATGACTTAATCTCGTCTTCTTCCTGTTCTTCTTCATCATCAGCTTTGTCAGGCTTCTTAGCTAGGACTAAAGCTGTTGACGTTAGGATTAGAAGCTTAGCGAAAATCTTGTATAAGTATTGATGTCATTTCCATTTCATAAATGTATTGACTTGATATATTAATGAAAATTGTTTTTACTTCAAGATTTTGTCTCTGAGTTATTTTATCTTGTGTTGATAAATCCTGATTGATATTCTGATGACCATTTAAATTGTGCTTTTAGTTAAGTTCTGATTCTCTGTCAGCACTTATTCATCGAAATTATCTCGGTCATTTTTAACATGATTTATTTTCAGAATATTAATGTTGCAGTGAAAAATAATTCAATCAGTGCTAACGGTTTAAATTTTGAATTAAAACTGTTTCTCTTGATTAAAGGAACGGTTTTTCCTTGAAACAAGGCAACTGGGTAAGTAATCATTCCTGTTTTCTCGAGCCCAGTAACTATCCGTTATTACTGCATGTCTGACAGATGTCCAACGGTAACATTTTTTTTGTTCCGAGTATAAGTACAACAGAGAGAAGATTTCTTTAATCTTTTATTTCTTTATACTTTATCTCTCTCCTTACTTTTACTCTCTTTCTTCTTCTTTCTCACGTTGGTTTTTCATACAGACATTATCTCAAACACCTAACAGGCATACTTGAATCTCAATATTTTCTCATGGCACCAAAGGATTTAATCATTGATGGAGCAAAGTTTGTTCCAAACAACTATGCTGCAATTCTTGATCATGCTGAAGCTCCATCTGAATTGCACTTTGTGAAAGATCTTCTTGCACATAGTGAGGTTGGGTGCGCCTTAACTCAGCCTGAATTATTTTCTAGTCAACAATTTCTGAGGTTCTGGAGGACTGGAGTTTTTGATGATGGTGGTAAACGTGGAACTCCCAGTATTATCTTCCAAGTGGGTGATTCATCCTTTGTAGTCACTCCTGGTACAGTACGCAGGGCTTTACATCTTCCAGAAGATTGTACTTTCTCAATTCCAGAGGACTCAGCCCTTCGGGAGTTAATGGCTGAATTGGGATATGAAAAGAGTCTGACGAAACTTGGACAATTGAAACGGGCTAATATCAGAAGAGAATGGAGTTTCTTCTTTGATTGCATCACCAAAGTTTTTGGGAACAAATGTTCAAACTTTGATGCTATCCCAATCATGAGTCAGCACATCGGGTATTCTCTTATCAATCAAACTTACTTTGATTTTGCACCTGCTTTAATTGGTTTTATTGGAGATAGGATGACAGAGGATCGAGATGTTGTTTATTTTGCTAGATTCTGTCAACTTATTTACACTTACTGTACTGATGAACCTCATTTAGTCAGCACTCAAACCCCACCTTTTAAGGTTGCAAAAAGGTACTTTAACGACCTGATAAATGCTGACACAAAGAAATCAATGGTGAGACCATTACAGATTCCTCAGTATGTGAAACAGATTCTGGTAAATGCTGATCCTGCTACTTACAAATCTGTTTACTCAAATGTTCAACCAACTCACCATAACCAAAATCCATCAACTTCAGTACCTACCTCTCATTCTACTCAACCTACCCTCAGAACTTATCTCAAATCCTATCTCTCCACTTCACAGACTGCTCAACCTTCTTCTTCAGCACCTACTGTGAAGCCTACATCCTTTAAGCCAAAGAGAACAAAGATTGTTCCTCAAACACCTCAAAAGAGGAGGAGAATTACTTTGAGAGATGAATCAGATTCTGAGGATCAGATTCCTTCTTCAGAACCTGTGGTAATTGAAGCTGAGAAAGCAACTTCTCAGAAGGATTCTGAAATTGGGGGTTCTAGGCTTCTCAAGAGGCTTAGACGTATGACAGTTCCTGAAACTCCCAAGGAATCCAAATCAACAAGGAAGTACAAGAAATAGAGGGCACAAAGGCCAGTTTCAGATGATGAGGAGGAAGCAGCTAAGGAAGGGGATCAGGAATCTCTGATCTCACAAGACAGGGAATTTGCTCCAGTCACTTCTTCTCCATCAACTCCATCTCAGGAAGCTGTATCTGACAAGGCTAACTCACCATCTGTGCCTCTTGTTGATCCAGGCACAAGTGCTGAAATTGATCTTCAGAACCTGGTTGTGCCTGCAATACTTTTCTTAGAAGCTCCAACAACAAATAATCCTTCCACAACACCTGTTACTGATGCTGTTCAAACTCCAGAGTTATCAACAACACCTTCTCTGCATCAAGATGCTGATGATCAGATTTTAGGTGAGCATCAGGATATGGCTGTTGATCAGAACTTAGTATCAGATCAGCAATTAGAGGATGCTGAAGCCTCCATTGCTACTCACACTAATGTCTTATCAGAAGATACTGATTCTTTAAGTTCTGATGCTGCAAATGTTGGAGATACTGGTGAAGCTGCTACAACTGTAGATGCTGATGAAGCAGGTCCTTCAGGATATACTCCTCCACCGACTCTTCCTAAGTCTAACCTGGTAAAGGAGTTTGTTATCAGGGATGCACCAGTACCTTGGAGTGAAACTCCTGCAGGTCAGGAGTGGACTAAGGAATGGAACTCAGTTTCATGTGTTCCAAATGCCTTACATCTTGCTGAGCACTTGACTAAAGCTGATGAAATGTTAAATTCTGATGATTTTAAAACCCAGCTTAGAGTCACTGCATTGAGTACTAAACATCTACAAGGTCTTCATTCCAATACTCATGCAGAGCTACACAAGATTCAGGAGAACTTTATCAAACAGGAACAAGTTTGGAAAATTGATAAGAAAAAGTTCTTCCAACCTACCATTGACAGGGTTGCTTATATTGAAAAAACTCAAGAGAAACAACAAGCTCAGATTGATCAAATTCTGACAAATTAAGCTTCTTAGTAATTGCAACTTACTGAAATCCAGACCTCAGTGGAACTACTTATCTCTCTTTTATTACCTGCTGATGCCAAAAAGGGGGAGAAAGTAATTAAGTCCAAATGCAAAACCAACAAGACACTGCAAGGAAAGGATGATGGAAAAGATGACCAAGGAACCTCTGGAATGGGTAGTGGTCATAGTCAAGGTAGAAGGTTTACATCAAGACAAGCTAGTCACAGAAGTTCTGATACTGGGAAAAGAATAAGTTCTGCTGCTGGTAAAAGGATAAGTTCTGATGAACTTCTAGATCTTGATGAGGAAATGTCAAGACAATTATTTCTTCAAGAAAATCCAGGGATGGACTTGGAAAGTTTAAAGGAAGAAGAAGCCAGACTTAAATCAGAGAAAGTCGCATCTAAATCTGAAGCTTTTGGTAAAAAGTTACTTCCAAAACCTAAAGGCATTGTGATCAAAGAAAGGATACATACTGAAGAAACTTTGGCTAGATCACAACCACAGGTAGATCCAAGATCCAAGGGTAAAGAAAAGGTTGGTGAACCTATCAAGCCTTATGTACCTCGTGAGGAAGAAGAAATTACCGATGGAAAAGATGATCTTGCTCTGACTACAAGAAAAGTTCTTAAAACAACCTCTGACATGGCTCAAGTTGTTCAGAGTCAAGAAATTGTAAGTTCTGATATTCAGAAGAAGCAAGTAACCTCTGACAGTGCTCAAGTTAACTTGATATCAGAAAATAGATCTAAAACACTCCTACCAGGATTCACTAAAGCAAAACAGACTCAATCTTTGAAGACTACTGCAAGTGGTTTTGAAGCAAGAGTAGTTACTGGAAAGGAAGCTAGAGATAAAACTGGATTGGGAAGTGCTGATGAAAGAAGAGTACTCAACACTACCAATGATCCAACTTCCTTGAGTGAACCAGGTATTGGAGCAACTCCTGAGAGATTGAATCAACTGGAATCTGTACAGAGGGTTTACCATACCTACTTGAAAGAATACATCATGTTGTATTTCATGACAGATGGTAGGGTTTATCATATAAGACAAAATGCCATTCCTTTGAAGTATTTTGAAGAATTGGAGCATGTACTTTTCTTACTTCAAGTGGATGACAGAATAACAGAGACTGCTGCAAACTACTTAAAAGAATAGAGTCAGAGACATAAAAGGCTTTATTCTGTTAAGTCTGACAGTATTTATGTTCCAAAGTACAGAGATCACAATGGTGATATTGTTGATATGAAGCCTAATACTGCACAGATCAGAACGTATCTTGGTATTAAGGGACTTGAATTCAATCTTGAATCTGACAAAGCTTATGTCATAAGACTAGATCAGGAGTTAAGGAAAGCAAAGATTAATGATCTCAGAGCTGCAATCTTTCAAACTGGTGAAGATACTGCAGAGCTTAAAGGTGTTAAAAGGAGAATGATTGATGAACTAAGA
>NW_027417818.1:0-33886 GCF_009905375.1 Apium graveolens | reverse complement strand
CCAGCTCCTCTCGGAAACACGCTTACCGTTCTTGGACAACTTCGTGAACACATACATTGTCTTCTTCTTGCCGATGATGCTGACTGCCAGTAAGAGATCATTCTCTGAAAAACTTTGAATGGCGAGGCTCTGTAAACATCAGCTTGTTTGATGATACGATCACGGGAGTGGTTTTTTTGGATCATAGGATGATATTGGAGCAAGACTTCGTGTGGTGAAGGCGCAAAGAAACCCTACCTTTAGTCCTTTGCAAATGTCACATTCCTCTCTGTCCATTGTGGCATTCTTTAATGTTGTTTTAAATATTTGCTAAATATGATTATTAGTGTTTAATAGTAAGTGGGCTGATTAAGAATTCTACCTCGGATTCTTATTTTTTTAATCAATTTATTTATTTGTAATAAATCTTAATTATTCCACTGTTAGCTCTAGTCGTTGGGTATAGCTGTGCCAAGTAAGCACTACGTGGAAAGTTGTTTACTTTTCTTAATTTCAAGGATAATAAATTAGGTGTGTTAACTATTATTGACTGACGTTAATATTAACTATTGAATAAATTATTAATTAATGTTAAACTAAGAAAGAATACATACTTGACAAAAAAAAAACACCTACTTCAATCAAAAAAAGAAGAAAAAAATACTTATGCAATGAGTTATAATATCAAATTTTAGATCAACTTTTATTTTATGCTCAATTGATGCTACTTGTAAATAGTACTTTATTTTTTTCATATAAATGAAAAATCTTATAATTTAGACAAAAAGAAATATAGGGAAAATCTTAATAATTAATGTCCAATTGAATAAAATTATATAAACGACATCATATAATATTAAATTTAGTTACAATTAATTCATTTTATTAGGAAAAGCCTTATTAAAAATTAATTTTTTTTCCAAAACTTAGAGACTTATAAACTAAATTATTGGATAAATAATTTTGTCTACGAAACAGTTTTTAACAAGTTCTTGTTTAGCTAGTTCATTCTACGAGTCTTATTCTCTTTAATACTAACTAGTGCGATGCAATTTTTTTTAATTTTTTTCTAAATAATAATTGAATAGCAACTTTTAGGTTGCGGAATTTATTTACTCAGAATATTTTATATGATTAAGATATGATGATAATTATATATATACTCGTATATTTACAAAAAGATCTAATTATCTACATTAAATCGGTACATGGTCATAATTAACAAAAATTTGGATAAAATCCCACTTATGCATATTTATATAAGAATATATTTACATGTATTTAAATTTGAAAAAAAATTATTACAAATTGAAACATATAGTATTATTGTTATTTTTATGTCACATTCCTCTCTATCCATTGTGGCAATTCTTTAATGATGTTAATGATTTGTGTTAGGAATATATGTATTAGTTTGATGATAAGTTAAACAAAACACTTAAGTAGAAATCTAGTGTTTGTAGCCTCAACGGATAAGACCATCTTAGCTATCCGTTGAAGGAGTAGCTTTACTTAGCAATAAGTTTAGTATTGTAGCACATTTCACTCTCTGGATTCAAGTTATAATTCTTAGATATTGTAGGAAATTATCAGTCATGTTGACTACTAGTGGATATGCAAATAGGAGGGCTAATTGTAAATATTTCATGCCTTGTAATTTTGTATAAGTGAAGAAGTATCAACTGATATTGAAGACCTTCAACGGATAAGAAACAAAGCTTCAACGGATGTCTCTAAAGCTTCAACGGAAAATATCCATCAACGGATAAAGACTTCAACTGCTAATGCATCAACGGATAAAGTTTCAACGGATAAAGCCTCAACGGATAAGGCATCACGGATGAAAAGCTTTAAACGTATGCTTAGTTCATTAGCAGTTGATAGTGACAATTCACAAGCTAACAGAGGCACATGGGTTGACAGAGACAAACTGGAATGTGGAAGCCTCTAGAGGAATTAAAAATACAGCATTTCCATTCTGGTGCAAACAAGGAAGTATTCAAGATTAACATAAGCCTAAATTGCATTGGATAGAGAAAATGAGAAGAAACATGTGAAGAGCCTTTTAATTGTATTTTACAGTTTTGTCTTCACTTGTAAACTTGGTGATATATAAACCAAGTAGCAGCTAGTAATTAGATGTGAATTTTCCAGAGCTGTTTAGAAAAATCCAGAGAGAAAATCATCTAGTTTGTACTAGGAAGCAGCTGTGATTTAATTCTTTGAATCACAGATTTTCTGAAATAACACATCTCTGGTGGAACAACAATCCACCAGAAAAACTTTTAAGTTCTTTGTGTTCTCTTCATTTTGTGTTTGAATATATATCTGTCTGTATTAGTTTCAAGCCATTCACACACATTTGCTCACTAAAACACTTAGCCTTAGAAACTACTCAAAACTTGAAAAAGTTTTGAAATTTACATTCAACCCCCCCTTCTGTAAATCTCATTGTTAGTCCACTGGGAATAACAATTGGTATCAGAGCAAGCTCTTAACATACAAAGGGTTTAAAGATCTATTCTGCTAACATCATGATGCACAGAAGAATCCTCCTGCTAGGAAGGATATTGGTATAAAGATTCCAGTCCTGGAAAACGATAACTATCATCACTGGAAAGTGAAGATGCATTTACATCTTCTTTCTCAAGATGAAAGCTACATCAACTGTATTGAAAATGGTCCTCACATCCCTCACAAAGTGGCCACAACTGCTACTGCAACAGTTGCTGTTGGACAGTCCATTCCCAAGCCAAAAGCAGAATGGACTATTGAAGACATGGAAGAAATTCGCAAGGACAAGAAAGCCGTGAACATTTTGTTTAATGGCTTGATCAAGATATGTTGACAATGTCATCAATAGCCAAACCGCAAAGGAAGTTTGGGATACTGTACAAATCATCTGTGAAGGTACTGAGCAGGTTAGAGAGAACAAGATGCAGCTTCTTATTCAACAGTATGATATTTTCACTTTGAAGAAGGAGAATCATTAAATGATACCTTCAACAGATTTCAGAAACTGTTAAATGGATTGAAGCTGTATGGTAGAGTACCAAGTCAAGGATTCCAACTTAAAATTTCTGAGGTCTCTACCAAAGGAATGGAAACCTATGACTGTCTCTCTAAGAAATTCTCAAGATTATAAGAACTTCACACTTGAAAGGTTATATGGATTTTGAAGACTTATGAACTTGAAATGGAGCAAGATGAGCTGTTGGAAAAGGGAAGAGAAAAGGAGGAACAGTTGCACTTGTAGCTGACAGTGAGAAGATTGAAGCCAGGAATGAGGAGAAGACAATGCCAAGTCTCAAAATTGGCACAAGCAAATCAGAATCCAAGGGTAAAGAGCAAGCAGCTGGAGATGAAGACATTCCAGTCAGGATGACTCTGATGATGTTGATGAACATCTGGCTTTTCTGTACAGGAGGTTTGCAAAGATGAAGTTCAGGAAAAATACAAATTCACTAAGCCAAACAAAAACATGGTGGACAAATCCAAGTTCAAATGTTATAACTATGGAATTAGTGGACACTTTGCAAGTGAGTGTAGGAAGTCAACCTCTGATAAGAAGAAATTTGAGCTAGTTGATTACAAAAAGAAGTATTTTGATTTGCTCAAACAAAAGGAAAGAGCTTTTCTTACTCAAGATGATTGGGCAGCAGATGGAGTCAATGAAGATTATGATATGAAATATGTCACCTAGCCCTGATGGCTAATTCTAATGAAAATGAAACTATTCATCAGCAACCAGGTATTACTACTGATCTCTCTCAGCTTCTAAAATGAATGCAATGAAGCTATAAATGATATGTCCAATGAATTATATCATTTGCGAGTTTCCCTTAAATCACTAGCCAAGGAAAACACTAGGATCAAGAGAATAATGTGTTTTTAAGTGATAGGAATGTTGTGTTAGAGGATCAGGTAATTGAGCTTGAAAGATTAAACTAAATGCTTGCTGTTGAGAGTGAACTAGAAGAAGCTGTTAAGAAAGTAGAAATTCTTTCTAAATAGTCAGAAAGTGAGCAAGAGGTAATCAAGGCCTGGAAAACATCTAGGGATGTTAGTGTTCAGATTGCCAAGGTTCAGGGAATTGAATCATTCTGTGAGGATGTCTGGAGGAAAACAAAAAGAAGTTAGAACTAATTGATGGATTGTCAACGGATGTGGAATCAACGGATGATGAAAGTTATCCGTTGAAGGAAGAAAATGTGGACAAATCCAAGTTCAAATGTTATAACTATGGAATTGGGACACTTTGCAAGTGAGTGTAGGAAGTCAACCTCTGATAAGAAGAAATTTGAGCTAGTTGATTACAAAAAGAAGTTTTGATTTGCTCAACAAAAGGAAAGAGCTTTTCTTACTCAAGATGATTGGGCAGCAGATGGAGTCAATGAAGATTATGATATGAATATGTCAACCTAGCCCTGATGGCTAATTCTAATGAAAATGAAACTAGTTCATCAAGCAACCAGGTAATTACTACTGATCTCTCTCAGCTTTCTAAAATGAATGCAATGAAGCCATAAATGATATGTCCAATGAATTATATCATTTGCGAGTTTCCCTTAAATCACTAGCAAGGAAAACACTAGGATCAAAGAGAATAATGTGTTTTTAAGTGATAGGAATGTTGTGTTAGAGGATCAGGTAATTGAGCTTGAAAAGATTAAACTTAAATGCTTGACTGTTGAGAGTGAACTAAAAGAAGCTGTTAAGAAAGTAGAAATTCTTTCTAAATAGTCAGAAAGTGAGCAAGAGGTAATCAAGGCCTGGAAAACATCTAGAGATGTTAGTGTTCAGATTGCCAAGGTTCAGGGAATTGAATCATTCTGTGAGGATGTCTGGAGGAAAAAACAAAAAGAAGTTAGAACTAATTGATGGATTGTCAACGGATGTGGAATCAACGGATGATGAAGTTATCAGTTGAAGGAAGAAAAAGAGCATCCGTGAAGGCTCATCATTAAAAACAGGCAAGTAATTTCAAAAATAAAAATCTCAATAAGAAGGATGATTCAACTTTCAAGAACTTGTGTCACAGAAGGAGCTAGCACATCCAAAGATGCCAGTAAGGTGAATATAGGACACATGACTTTAGATCAGCTGAAAAATAGGCTTAAATTGGTTGAGGATAGAAGGAAACTAAAAGAAAATCTAAAAGAAATGGGAAGGTAGGGATTAATAAACATAACAATTACACACATGATAGGTATGCTCCTAGAAAAAGCTGTGTGCATTGTAAAGTATTAATCACCTATCTGACAATTGCAAAATCTGGTAAAAATGCTCCCATGCCTTCAAATCCCTCCATGCATAACATGTCTATGTCACCTCTGCATGATATGCCTGTTATGTCTCATCAGAATCCCCCATGCACATTTTGCAAACACAGACATATATTAATAATCCTTATTTTACTGCATTTAGTATGCCTCAAAATGCCATACAATATGTATATGTGGAATAACATGTTTGCACAATCTATGCCTTATCAAATTCAATCAAATGTGCTAAATGATTCTGTGACTACCCTACACTTCAACCAACCACATCTGAGATCAAGGTTGACCCAAAGTTACCTAAGTCAAAAGATGCAGGAGGAATGACGTCTAGGAAAAAGACTAACAAGGCTGGACCCAAGGAAACTTGGGTACCAAAATCAACTTGATTTGATTTGTTGGTGCAGGGAAAAAGAAGGAATCTATGGTACTTGGACAGTGGTTGTTCAAGACACATGACAGGAGATTTCACCCTGCTCACAGAGTTTAAGGAGAAAGTTGGCCCTAGCATAACCTTTGGATGATGACAGCAAAGGATTCACTATGGGATATGGCTTGATTTCAAAGAAAATGTCATCATTGATGAAGTTGCATTGGTTGATGGTCTCAAACACAACTTATTGAGCATCAGTCAACTATGTGACAGAGGGAATACTGTTTCCTTCAATTCTGAAGCCTGTATTGTCCAAGTAAGAAGGACAATAAAGTGGTTCTAACTGGAGTTAGAAAAGGGAATGTGTACTTAGCTGACTTCAACTCTACAGATGCAGAATCTATCACTTGTCTTCTCAGCAAAGCAAGCTCAGTTGAAAGTTGGCTATGGCACAAGAAGCTGTCCCATTTGAATTTCAAGACAATGAATGATCTAGTCAAAAAGGACTTAGTTAGAGGAATGCCTCTAGTAGAATTCACAAGGGATGGACTGTGTGATGCTTGTTAGAAAGGAAAGCAAAAGAAAGTATCATTCAGTAAGAAGCTTGAATCTACAATTGATGAACCATTACAACTGTTACACATGGATCTTTTTGGACCAGTCAATGTATTGTCAATTTCAAGTAAAAGATATTGCCCAGTGATTGTAGATGATTTCTCAAAGTTTTTATGGGTTTATTTTCTTGGATCAAAGGATGAATCTAGTGAAATCACTATCAATCATATCAAGCAAGTCAACAATCATCCTGATTTCAAAGTAAGGAATATTAGGAGTGACAATGGAATTGAGTTCAAGAATTCAACCATGAAGTTGTTTCTGTGAAGAAAATGGGATCATGCATGAGTTCTCAGCTCCAAGGACCCCACAACAAAATGGTGTGGTGGAAAGGAAAAACAGATCACTAATTGAAGCTGCAAGGACAATGCTTGAAGAGTCAAAACTCCCAACTTACTTTGGGCTGAGGCTGTTAACTGTGCATGTTACACTCATAATATTTCTCTAATCAATCAGGCAAAAGGCATGACTCCCTATCAATTATTCAAGAGAAGAAAACCAACTTTAAACTTTCTGCATGTCTTTGGTTGCAAATGTTACATCTTAAGGAATCAATCTGATCACAAAGGGAAGTTTGATGCAAAGGCTGATGAAGGAATATTTGTTGGTTATTCTGCTGGAAAATCATACAGGGTCTACAATCTAAGAACCAACATTGTCATGGAATCTGTGCATGTTGTGGTTGAAGATTAAAAGATTGATGGACTAACAGATGAGGAACATCATGAAGGACTCAAATTTGACAATATTGAGATATATTGTGATGATAGTGAAGATGAGAATGATGAAGAAGGCATCTCAAGAAGAATTCAAAATCTGCCTTTAGATAATGCAGCATTCGTTGAAAGACAAAGTGCATCATCCGTTGAAGTTCATAATGAAGCATCCGTTGATCACAGTCTGTCAACGGATAATCAATTCACTTCATCAGTTGATAGAGCTCCCAATTCCTTTCAAAGGATCAGCAACTCAGGGGGAGTTTCAACCAATCAACATTCTATCTCACATCGTGACAATACTGAGGCAACCTCATCTAGAGCTAATCTACCACCTCAAAGGAAATGGACCAAGAATCACCCTTTTGAACTGATCATTGGTGATGCTACATCTAAGTGCAAACTAGAAGGGCTACTCAAGATGAATGTCTGTATAGTAGCTTTCTATCACAGGAGGAACCTAAGAGAGTAGAAGAAGCTCTGTTGGATCCAGATTGGATTTTAGCAATGCAAGAGGAGCTAAACCAATTCGAGAGGAACAAAGTATGGAAGCTGGTACCCAAGCCAAAGAACAAGAGTTCTATTGACACAAAATGGGTATTCAGAAACAAGATGGATGAAAATGGCATTGTCATAAGGAATAAAGCCAGATTGGTTGCTAAAGGTTATTCTCAACAAGAGGGAATAGATTTTGATGAAACATTTGCTCCAGTTGCCAGACTTGAAGCCATTAGAATCTTTCTAGCCTATGCAGCCCATGCCAATTTCAAAGTCTATCAAATGGATGTCAAGAGTGCATTTCTAAATGGGGAGTTGGAGGAAGAAGTTTATGTAAACCAACCTTAAGAGTTTGAAGATCCAAACTTTCTAGACTATGTGTATTATCTGTTGAAAGCACTCTATGGACTAAAGCAAGCACCTAGAGCCTGGTATGAGACTTTGTCAAAATTTCTTCTAGATAATCACTTCACAAGAGGTACTGTTGACAAAACTCTTTTCTTTAGAAATGTTAATGGCTCTACAATACTTGTTCAAATTTATGTAGATGATATTATATTTGGATCTACAGATGATAAGCTTTGTAAAAAGTTTGCTAAGTTAATGCAAAGTAAATATGAAATGAGCATGATGGGAGAGCTAACTTATTTTCTTGGTTTACAAGTTAAACAAGTTAGTGGTGGAATTTTCATTAGTCAAACTAAATATATTTATGATCTTTTAAAGAAGTTTGACTTAATGGATTGTTCATCTGCAAAAACTCACATGGCCACTGCCACCAAGCTTGAATTAAACAAGGCTGAAAAGTCTGTGGACATTTCAGGTTATAGAGGCATGGTTGGCTCACTTTTATATTTAACTGCTAGTAGACCTGATATAATGTTTTATACATGTCTCTGTGCTAGATTTTAAGCTGACCCTAAAGAATCTCACTTAGTGGCTATTAAAAGAATCTTCAGATATCTCAAAGGGACTCCAAATCTAGGAATTTGGTACCCTAGAGAGTCTGGTTTTGATCTAATTGGCTACTCAGATGCAGATTATGCAGGCTGCAAAATAGACAGGAAAAGCACAACTGGCACCTGTCAATTTCTAGGGAACAAGCTTGTGTCATGGTTCAGCAAGAAGCAAAATTATGTTTCTACATCAATAGCTGAAGCTGAGTATATTGTTGCTGGTAGTTGTTGTGCACAGATACTATGGATGAGGAATCAACTATTTGACTATGGACTAACTGTTGACAAAATTCCTATATTCTATGACAACACAAGTGCCATTGCCATTACTGAAAATCCAGTGCAGCACTCAAGAACCAAGCACATTGACATCAAGTACCACTTCATTAGGGAACATGTGATGAAAGGTACAGTGGAACTTCATTTTGTTCCAAGTGAAAAGCAGATTGCATACATATTTACCAAGCCACTTGATGAATCAACATTCACAAGATTAGTAAGTGAGCTAGGTATGCTTAATTACTCATAAATTTATGTTGTCTATATAATCTGTCTTGAAGCCTGAAATGAATTTGCTGCAAGAACAAAGTTGGCTTTAAGTAAGACTTATTCTATCAACGGATATTCCCTATCCGTTGAAAGCCAAAATTGTTCTATCAACGGATGTTCATTATCCGTTGAAAGACAAATACATTTCTGGTAATTTTATCCCTCAACGGATAAAATAGTGTTGATCATCAATGGATAACTATTTACCTTATCCGTTGAAGTGTCACATCAGTTACTTTAAGTGAGTCACATCAATTGATTCTTTTAACTTAACCGTTGATACGGATATACACTGTTGTATGTATTTGTATTAAAGGTAGTTTTCAGAATTTCTACAGTTTCCTTTATTCTTAAACGGCTGTAATTTACTTAAAAGTATCATTTAATCATTTTATTTACGTTTTAATTCAAGAAAGTATAAAAGCCCATTGTATTCTAATTTTTCACTTTACGCTTTCTTGCAATTTTTATTCTCCTTCTCTCCCAAAATTCTCAAGTTTCTCTCTGCAACCTCTATTCACAACAATGGCACCAGTAGTGAAAATTATGTCTCAATCTGGATTTGTTTATGAAAAGAATAATTTCGTAGCCTTGGTTGAAAAGAATGAAGCCCATTCTGATTATCACAAGATGATGGACTTCATCAAAAACTGCAAACTAAGCTATGCAATGCTGGAAGCCCCAACCATCTACTGTGAGGTAATTGAGGAGATTTGGACAACTGCAGAGTTCAACTCCACAGATATGACTATTGCCTTCTCTCTCAAAGGTAAGGATTATTGCATTAACTGTGATGATATACAGTCTTGCTTTAAGTTGCCTGAGAATAATGTCATGACACCATACACTGATAAAGATGTATCTGCTATGTTAGATTCCATAGGCTATGCTTTTGATTCTGCTAGTTTAGGTAGTATTAGAAGGAAGGGCCTTAGGAAAGAATGGAGTTTTCTTGGAGATGCCTTTATTAAGGTTTTCTCTGGGAAGATTGGCAATTTTGATGCCATAACTTCATCTCTTCTTAATATGCTCTATATGCTAGTTTCTGATAGGTACTTTAATTTTAGCAACTATGTCATGCTAGAATTAGGTTCCAGATTAGGTAACAAAGCTAATAGACCACATAACATCTAATATGCAAGATTCTTTATGTTATTGGCTAACCATGTTGCTGAAGGATTGATTATATCTAATGAGAACAATAAACTCAAATGCTGGGCACAAGAGAAAAGGGTCCTTGCAGACCTTTTGAGAATCAACCTCAACAGCCAGGTGCCATTGGTATATTTGTCAATCATGAATGCACCACAGGTAAGTGAGGTAAACACTTCTATAACTCCTACTGTTTCCAACCCCATTGTTTCTTTGCCTTCTACTGTGGCAATGGAATCTGTGTCTGTGTCCAAACAGGTTCCTACAAAAGCCACCAAAACTAAAATTTCCAAACACAGGTCAAAGAAAACCACCTCTGTTGTTTCTCAAAAGGCAACAGTTGTAACAACTACCATAAACCCTGAAGGGAGTGAACAGGGTATGAGTGGTGAGGGGAGGGGTGAACATCAAGAAACCCCCCAGGATAAGGTGGGAGAGGTGTAACACCCCCAGATCCGGGGTCGGGGATCCGGGTTGTCACGGTCTTTCTTTCCACAATATCACTTCACTTAATTAATAATAAATAACCTCATGCTGTGACCCCACACTAACACACACCACAACTCGTTATAGTCTCAGAGATGAAATTGAAATAAGTACAAGTCTTTGAATCCAGCATTTAAAAGTTATTACAACCCAAAATGATTACTTGATAAATTTACAGTTAATTGCCATTATCTGCCACAAGTTATAATTATACATAATTTGATTCTCAAAAGTAGATGGTCTGAACTACAATGGATCTACCTCGGCAGCTATAGCAGCTACAACATCATCGGGAAGACGCGGGACGCTTCCCACGCGCTTGCGCTGGGTCTGCTGGAGTCTGGCCATCTCTCCTAACTGTTGTTGTGTGATGAAGAAATAAAGCAAGAGTGAGCCTTACAGCTCACAAGATAATACATAGTGATAACAATAATATAAGTATCTAAATGGATACTTACTAGAATCTTTATCGTAAGTAAGGTAATTACTTACTGGATATAAGTTTTAAAAGAAGATGAAGTTACCAATTACTTCACTATACTTATACCATTTTTTTTAAATCTACTTGAACTACTACTATTCGAAGTATAATAAGATTCACGAGGTCATCCCATAGATGAGACCACAAATAAAACTTGAAAATATTTGATCTTTGAAATATTTTGAAAAGAGATGAAGTTACGAGATACTTCATTCAATGGATACACCAGTAAAAATGTTTGACCCTGTCAATGCTTCGGCAACCACCCATTAGTAGCCTTTCAATCGAAATGCTACGGGTAGTGTTGCAGAATTATCCAAATGGATGATGAACTCATTACGGGAGTTTACCGCGCCAGGAAGACCACTTACGATGATCAGTCGTAGTAGTACAACCCCACCATTTTCTACATATAGAGGAGAACCTGTCGGATTTACTTGTCAACCGAACACTGAACTCCTAAGGAATGGACCGCCTTAGCGGAACTTCCCGGCCATTTGGGCCAATATGATAAGGCTGGGCCGGCGCTACTCGACCACTTACGCCACTCCTAGTTCAGCTGAAATCCATGACTCTGAAACGTAAAGCTCGTTCCCCCTTTCCCCAAGTAGAAACTTGTTGATACGGCTTCACCAAGAAGTCGTATCTAGTTGGAAAGGAAAACTCACCGATATTTCCCAGGCGATGCCTGTTAATGGATTAACTTGTTCCAAGAATTTTACTTCCCGAATATTGGGTAAGTAATCAAAAACTCTTTTACCAAGACAGCAACCTTGTTGCGAATATAAAATACACCACAGAGCCGGATTCCCCAGGTTTTGAGCGAGTATTTAAATCCCCTTAAAAAGGAAGATCTTAAATATAAAAATGAGTTTTGGGATCCGCTCTAACTTTTAAAAATCATTTTGAAGACTCGAAAACACTTTAAAGAGTGTTTGGAGTAAAACTGATTTAATGAAGTAAATCAGTCCCCAGTATATTTAGATAATGTCTTAATATTATTATTTAAATAATATTCCCACAAAGAATTATCTTTATAAAAATAATTGAAGTAGAAGTATTAAAACTTATACTTGAAACGAGTATTAAATAATCAAAGATATACTTATATGAAAGTATTATCTTTATTTGAATAATCGAAAATAAGTTTGATTATTGACACCATATTCTTTAATAAAATAAAGAATATATTGCAGTAATAAGCGGAGTCATAATACCTCGAATGAATATTATAAATAATATTCATAAAATAAAGGAGTCATACATCCTCAAATGAATATCCAAGTAATATCCAATAATAATATAAAAGAGTCATAAGCCCTCGAATGAATATTCAAAATAATATTCAATAATAAAATAAAGGAGTCATAAGTCCTCGGATGAATATTCGAAATAATATTCAATAATAAAATAAAGTTAAAGTTATCGAATAAACCTTATTCGATTAATAGTTTGGAAAACTATAACCATATATATATATAAATATAAATATATATATATATCCATATCCATATATACAAAATCTACTCGGGATCCTCGACTCCCGGTTTTAGAAAATATTTTCACCTTTGGGTCCCTATACTAAGGGTATATGCAAGTTACCGCTATCCTCTAGCATAGGTATTATCAACTGAACCAACATATATATATATATATGGAAAGAATGCGAAACATGCATGCATATATATATACCATAGCAGCATGCTTCAATATATTGCATCATTTGCTAATTAGCCAACATGCATCTATCGCAAGATAATGCAAATACATATATTCATCACAACAACAGTTATAACGGGTAGAAAACTTGCCTGAGCGACTTAGGGTGATAAAAGGCTCGGGACGAGTCTGGTAACCTATAAACAACAAGTAAGTTGGAATTAAACCAAAATCACTTGTAATCTATACTTTAACTAACTTAGACTCTAACGCTTGTTTTGCGCTCACTGATTCGCTTAAGTCACTCGGGTACCCTCGGCTCCACCATTTTTAATAATTTAACCTTTACGAGTTTTAAGGCGATTCCTTCGCGGGTGTCTTACCAACTGCCTAACACACTTACCATAAATGTTTCATACATTAATTAACCCTTTTTTGGTCTTTAACCTATGTTTCAAAGTAAGGCGAGGGAAAAAGTTTCGTTCGCGAAACGCCGTTACTTGAAACGGTCGTTTCTCCTAAACCGTGCATCGGAATCGAACGAACTACATATCAAAACGAAGCTCGTAACATGAGCTATCTAATCATGGCAGTGGTCATGATCTAGCAGGGGGTTCTCGGGTCCTAATGCTATGCACAAAAACAGTCCAAAGAAAATCGGACGTTACGACGGCTATGTTTACGCGATTTCCAATATTTTAAACCATTCAAAACCATCCCAAATCAACCTCAAATACAACTTAAAACCAACATCCATCCTTATCACATCATAACAACCCTAACCAATTCAATTTAATCAATCATACTTATGCCTAAACTTAACTTTAATCATACTTAAGTTCTTTTAATCAAAACCACAACATTTACCATTCCATTTCACTACCATTCCAAATCCCAAACTCTAAATCACCACAACAAGCTACAATATCATCCTACTAATTAAAATCATCTTATAATACATAGGGATCTAGGGTTTGGAGATGGTATACCTTCCTTGAAGTGGTGGGAGGAGCTAGGAAGCCTTAAGAAGCTTTGAGAAGTCTTAGGAAAGCTTGGATCTTCAAGAAAAACAAGAAAACTTCAAGTTAAAAAACTTGAAAACACTATTCATAGTCTTCTTCTTTGATTAAATGAAGAAGATTGAGAAGGAATTAATGGCTTAAACTCATGATATAGTCCTAACTAAGCATGAAGATGGTTAGGGAATTATCTTACCAATTTAGGAAGCTTGGATCTTTGATTTTGAATTTTTCTTGCCTTTTGAATAGTGAAAAGCCGTGAGCAATGAAGAACTAATGCCTTGGTTCTTTTTGATTTTTGATGAAGAATGAATTTACTTGGCTTGGTTGCTTGGTTTTTGTATTTGCTTTAGTCAATTACCTTCTTGCCCTTGAATTTGTGTGGTTCTCATTCAACCACACCTCCTTCCTTCCCTTGTCATGCTTGTGTCACCCTCATGATGTCATCCTCCCTTCCTTGTCCTCTTTCTATTGGTTGGATGACATCATTCCCACTAATCCCTTTGATTAACTTCCTAATCGTTTGCCTAATGACCGCTGATCTGTTATACGGTTCGCTTAACTTTCGTTCTCGTTTATCGTTTGAAGGATCATACCCGGGATCTTATTACTTAGGTTCCCTTAACCTTTCTCAATACATTATATTCCTTTTTATGATCCTCTATTATAATCCTTTAATTTAAATCCTTTTTATCCTGTTACCTTATACTCAATTCTCTCCGTATCTTGTGGATTTCCGGGAAAAACCAAAGTGTTCGGAATTGGATTCTGACGATCTTTACATACACTTATATACTACATAGAGTACTAATAATATCCCAGAATATCCATAACGGAACCCCTACATAGTGTGGCGTGAAAAGTTTTCTCATTCAGCTAAAACACTATTCACAAGGGTTACAAAAAGTTGAAAATTTTGGGGTTATTACAGTCTCCCCTCCTTAAAAGGATTCCGTCCCGGAATCAAACAGAAAACAAATGGGGGTACTTTTCTAGCATTGTGCTCTCTAGTTCCCAAGTTGATTCTTCCACGTTATGATTCTGCCATAGTACTCTGACTAGCTTGATCACTTTGTTCCGAAGCACCTGCTCCTTCTTATCCATAATCCTTACTGGCTTCTCCACGTAAGTTAGATCTGGCTGCATATCCACCTGCTCGTACTCCACTATGTGCCTGGCATCCCGATGATACCTCCTTAGCATTGACACATGGAACACATTATGAACTTGTTGCAAATTAGGGGGTAGGGCTAGCTCGTAAGCTAACTTTCCAATTCGTCTTAATATCTCAAAAGGTCCAATGTATCTTGGGCTTAGTTTTCCTTTCTTTCCGAACCTCATTAATCCCTTCCAAGGGGATACTTTCAACAGTACTAAGTCCCCTACTTCATATTCCTTGTCCTTTCGGGCTAGGTCTGCATATTTCTTCTGTCTGTCTTGGGCTGCTACAAGTCGCCCTCTGATAAGATCCACTATATCTTTGGTCCTTTGGACCACTTCGGGTCCGAGCATCTTCCGCTCCCCTACTTCATCCCAGTATAAAGGAGATCGACACCTTCTTCCGTACAGGGCCTCATAAGGCGGCATTCCGATGCTAGCATGAAAGCTATTGTTATAAGAAAACTCGATCAATGGCAAGTGATCATCCCAACTTCCTTTAAGGTCTATTGCACAGACTCTCAACATATCTTCTAGTGTCTGGATGGTCCTTTCACTCTGTCCATCCGTCTGGGGATGGTACGCGGTACTCATATTTAACTTGGTCCCCGCACACTCCTGAAAGCTCCTCCAAAATCTGGAGTTGAACCTGGGGTCTCGGTCTGAGACAATGGACGCTGGGACTCCATGTCGCGTCACTATTTCCTTAAGGTAAATGTCCACCAGTCTATCGACTGTGTATCTTTCATTGATAGGAATGAAATGAGCTGACTTTGTCAGTCGGTCTATAATTACCCAAATGGCGTCGTGATTGGCTTTCGTCCTTGGCAAGCCTACAACAAAATCCATCGCTATCTGTTCCCATTTCCATTCGGGAATCTCCAGGGGTCGCAAAAGTCCACTGGGTCTCTGGTGCTCTGCCTTTACTCTTTGGCAAGTCAAACACTTGTTTACCCATTCTGCTACGTCCCTCTTCATGTTGGGCCACCAGTAATATTCCTTCAAATCCCTATACATCTTGGTACTTCTCGGGTGAATGGAATACCTTGAACTATGGCTTTCATCCAAAATCTCGTCTTTAAGTTCTTGAACATTCGGAACCCAAATTCGGTAGGAGTATCTCATTATCCCTTTATCATCTTTCTCAGTATAGATCTCCTCTCCAGTCATTGACTCTCTGCCTTCATTCATTATTTTCTCCTGGCACAATCTGATCTTTTCCAATAACTCTGGCTGCATTGAGATCTCAAAAAGCTTTTCAGTTCCGGTTCCGGTTACCTTTACTTCTATTTCCATTCTCTCAAAATCCCTTATCAACTCTTCCGAAGTCGTTATCATTCTGAGTCTTTCCTTTCTACTAAGGGCATCAGCCACCACATTGGCTTTCCCTGGATGATAGAGAATCTCACAATCATAGTCCTTGATTAGTTCTAACCATCTCCTCTGGCGCATGTTGAGCTCTTTCTGCGTAAATATGTACTTGAGGCTCTTATGGTCTGTGAAAATCTCGCACTTCTCTCCATACAAGTAGTGCCTCCAAATTTTTAAAGCAAATACTATTGCCGCGAGCTCAAGGTCATGAGTAGGATATCTAACCTCGTATTCCTTCAGTTGTCTCGATGCATACGCAATAACTTTACCGTGCTGCATAAGCACACATCCTAATCCTTTGTGCGACGTGTCACTATATATCACAAAATCTCCTTTTCCGTCCGGCAATGCCAATACCGGAGCCGTTATCAACCTTTTCTTTAATTCCTGAAAACTGTTCTCGCATTTCTCCGTCCATTCAAACTTCTCTGTCTTACGAGTAAGTCGTGTCAAAGGGGCTGCGATCTTCGCAAAGTCCTGTACAAATCTTCGATAGTAGCCGGCCAATCCTATGAAACTCCTTACCTCTGTGGGTGTGGTTGGCCTTTCCCAATTTGAGACCGCCTCTATCTTGGAGGGGTCGACCAATACTCCTTCTTTATTGATCACATGTCCTAAAAACTGTACTTCATTCCGCCAGAATTCACACTTCGAGAATTTGGCATATAACTGCTCCTCTCTGAGTATTCCTAGAGCTATCCTCAAATGCTCTGCATGTTCTGCCTCAGTCCTTGAGTAGATTAAAATATCATCGATAAAAACTATCACACACTTGTCCAAGTACTTCTTAAATACTCTATTCATTAAATCCATGAAAGCCGCTGGGGCATTGGTTAATCTAAAGGACATTACCAAGAACTCATAATGCCCATACCTGGTACGGAACGCTGTCTTGGAAATATCTTCGGGTTTAATCTTTAGTTGGTGATATCCAGTTCTCAGGTCGATCTTGGAAAAATAAACAGCATCCTTTAGCTGGTCAAACAGATCGTCTATTCTAGGCAATGGGTACCTGTTCTTTATGGTTAGCTTGTTCAACTCTCGATAGTCGATGCACAACCTCATGCTCCCATCTTTCTTCTTAACAAATAAAACTGGTGCTCCCCACGGAGACACACTGGGTCTTATCATACCCTTATCCAAGAGTTCCTGCAATTGGATAGCTAATTCCTTCATTTCTAACGGGGCTAACCGGTAAGGTGCTTTTGAAACTGGCGCCGTCCCTGGGGCCAACTCAATAGCAAATTCAATCACTCTATCGGGTGGTAATCCCGGAAGGTCTTGTGGGAATACATCTTCAAATTCGTTGACTACTGGAATATCTTGTAAGTTGGGCACCTCCTTCTGCGTGTCCACCACATAGGCTAGGTAGGCCTCACTTCCTTTTTGTAGCATCCTTTTGGCCTGGGCCATAGTCAAAAATTTCTGCGTCTGCCTCTTTCCTCTAAATATAACTTCTTTCTTCCCGGGGATATTTAACTTAACTTTCTTCCCTTTACAGTCTATCTGAGCATCGTTGCTAGATAGCCAGTCCATTCCCAAAATCACATCAAACTCCCCTAATTTAAAAGGAATCAGATCAACACTGAAAGATTGCTCCCCTATGCCTATCTCACAGGCGGGGTGAATCTGGTTAACAGGAATAATTTCATGATTGGCTATTTCTACTTGTAAGGGTTCTATCAAGGGTTCAGCCTTAAGTCTTAACTTACGCGCAAGGTCCTTTGATATAAAAGATTTAGTTGCTCCCGAATCAAATAAAACATTTGCACTGACTAAATTTAGAGAAAGGGTACCTGCTATCACATCTGAATCTTTCATAGCATCCTGGACTGTCATGTTGAAAGTCCTCGCAGTAGGTGGCTTATTAGAAGCAGCCCTGCTTGCTCCCGAAGCTGCTGGTTTGTTCATTGGGCATTCCCTCTTCCAATGACCTGGGCGTCCGCACTGATGACAAGTGGTGGTTGGAATGACGGCAGGGGCTGACGAAGGGCATTTGTGAGAATAGTGGCCCACTTGCCCACACTTAAAGCAGGTTACTGACTTTCCCTTACATTCCCCAGAATGCATTCTTCCACAAGTGTTACAGGTTGGCAATGGGGGTCGAGACTGGTTGGAATAAGACATTCTAGACTTCTGGCCGCTCTGGCTCACATTCATGCTCATTGGCCGCTTAAACCCAGTGTTCTTTCCCGGTAGGGACACTGCTCCTCGATTAAATCTAGTTGGGAAGCTCCTTCCTGCTGAACCCCCACCCATGCTCATACTTTTCCTCTTTATTCCCTTCTTCTCTCTTTCCTTCTGCATCTGTTCACTTCCGGCTTCTACAATCGTTGCCTTTTGCACCAGAGTGGCATAGTCCGTAAGCTCAAGGATTGCCACCCTATTCTGAATCCACGGTTTCAGTCCCTGCTGAAACCTCCTAGCTTTCTTTCCTCGGTGCTCACAAACTCCGGCACAAACCTTGATAACTCAGTAAATTTCACTTCGTACTCTGCTACAGACAAGTTATTCTGCTTTAGCTCCAAGAACTTGAGCTCCATCTGGTTTTCCATAAACCTCGGGAAATACTTCCCCAGAAACAACTGACTAAATCTCTCCCAGGTTATAATAGCGTCTGTCTCCATATTTTTCTTGGCCTCCCACCAGTAGTTAGCTTCTCCTTTCAGAAGGTAGGTAGCAAATACAGTCTTCTGTGCCTCCTCGGTACTCAAAATCTCAAAAGATTTCTCCATTTCCTTTAACCACGCCCTTGCCTCAACTGGGTCGGCTGATCCGTGGAACTCAGGGGGCTTAAGGGACTTAAAAGCCCTGAAAGAGTTTGCCACTGCATTGTTACTTCCTTGAGGGGGTGGGTTGGGTTGACGTTCCAAATTCTGCCTTAGGAGTTGCATGAACTGGCTCATGGGATCCATGCCTGGGTTTGGTACTGGTTGCTCAACCTCGGTTTCTCCTTCTTTAGCCTCTATCTCAAATCCCTCAACATCATATGTTTCCTCTTCCTCTTCATACAGGGAGTCATCCTGTTCCACATAATCCTCATCTTCCTCTTCACTGTGTTCTTGGTTTCTATTGTCCTGATTATGGCTTCCCTGGTCCTCAGATCCAGGGTTCGCCCTAGTTCCAATCTTTCTTGGCGGCATGATTCTGATAATAATAAAAACAATTATTGGGAAAATTCAACGTTAGGTCACAATCATATACAACATTGTGCCTTGCATAGCTCTTATAATGGGGAGAACGTATATCGCAATTCTATTATTTTAAGAAAGTTCTAATACGAAGTGCAGTAATAATAATGATAAAAACAGTGATCCCGTCACTATGGAACTGAACCGAAAGGAAACAAATATATACATAATGCGAGAAATACATAGTTTGATCTGGTCAAAAGTACAACAGTGCTACAGTCATCTGTCCCAAAAGTGATACACAAGAGTCTATCTGTCTAGTCAGAAAAAGGGATGTTATATACAAGTCAACTATCCCGGAAAATTGGCTCTTACTAAGGCCTCGGCTAACTAGACAACTAGACTATTCCATCATCAATCCTGAATCACACACCGGAGCGGGTCAGCTCCCAAACCCTTTCCATCGCACGACGGAAGATATAGTCGGCCTGCCGCCTGGAGATCCTACCATGCCTGTCCCCCTGGAGCGATCTGAGCCTCGCTCGGGATGTGAGCTCTATCCCCGTAAGCTCCCTCCTCAAGGATCGGGGTATAGAAGCCCTAGTCTCATAAGCTCGGGTACGCCTACCCGCCCTCTCTGCATCCAACTCCCTCCTGGCCTCATCTAGTCGGCCCTCGGCAACAGCCACTCGGGTCCTCAATACATCCTGAACATATCCATGAGCTAACGAAGACTGCCTGTGGGCAGGGTCAAGAGGTGGTGAATCCGGAGCCGCTGAGGGTGCCTCCTCGGTCTGCCTAGGCTCGGAAGTATGGGTCTCTGAGCTGTCATCATCAGGAATCCAAGATAGTGGTGGAGGGGTAGGGGCTCTGACCACCGGAAGTGTGGGTAATGGGATACCAGCATACACTACCATAGGTCCAACACGCTCCTCAGCTACTGGGACCTCATCCGGGTCCTCCTCATCTGGAATAGCAATAACCTCTGTCTCTGACTCCTCTGAGGGGTCCTCCTCATCTGAAATAGCAATGACCTCCGTCTCAGGCTCCTCTGAGGGGTCCTCCTCATCCTCCTCCATCTCAGGCTCCTCCTGATCCTCAACATCTAGCAATGCCTCATCATGCTCACGCTCGAACATCTCAGGGTCCTCTATCTCAGGCGCCTACACATTAAACGAGCTAAGTTACTATCATGATACTTATAAGGATTCCCGTAAGGGTTTTAACTGTCAGCACTACTTTAAGTAGTCCGACCATGAACTTGGCAAGAGTTCTTATTATCTTTGTGAGTTTGTTATTATATCGACGCATCATCTCTGAGGTTTATAACGTTTAGCTCTGATACCATTTCTGTAACACCCCCAGATCCGGGGTCGGGGATCCGGGTTGTCACGGTCTTTCTTTCCACAATATCACTTCACTTAATTAATAATAAATAACCTCATGCTGTGACCCCACACTAACACACACCACAACTCGTTATAGTCTCAGAGATGAAATTGAAATAAGTACAAGTCTTTGAATCCAGCATTTAAAAGTTATTACAACCCAAAATGATTACTTGATAAATTTACAGTTAATTGCCATTATCTGCCACAAGTTATAATTATACATAATTTGATTCTCAAAAGTAGATGGTCTGAACTACAATGGATCTACCTCGGCAGCTATAGCAGCTACAACATCATCGGGAAGACGCGGGACGCTTCCCACGCGCTTGCGCTGGGTCTGCTGGAGTCTGGCCATCTCTCCTAACTGTTGTTGTGTGATGAAGAAATAAAGCAAGAGTGAGCCTTACAGCTCGCAAGATAATACATAGTGATAACAATAATATAAGTATCTAAATGGATACTTACTAGAATCTTTTATCGTAAGTAAGGTAATTACTTACTGGATATAAGTTTTAAAAGAAGATGAAGTTACCAATTACTTCACTATACTTATACCATTTTTTTTTAAATCTACTTGAACTACTACTGTTCGAAGTATAATAAGATTCACGAGGTCATCCCATAGATGAGACCACAAATAAAACTTGAAAATATTTGATCTTTGAAATATTTTGAAAAGAGATGAAGTTACGAGATACTTCATTCAATGGATACACCAGTAAAAATGTTTGACCCTGTCAATGCTTCGGCAACCACCCATTAGTAGCCTTTCAATCGAAATGCTACGGGTAGTGTTGCAGAATTATCCAAATGGATGATGAACTCATTACGGGAGTTTACCGCGCCAGGAAGACCACTTACGATGATCAGTCGTAGTAGTACAACCCCACCATTTTCTACATGTAGAGGAGAACCTGTCGGATTTACTTGTCAACCGAACACTGAACTCCTAAGGAATGGACCGCCTTAGCGGAACTTCCAGGCCATTTGGGCCAATATGATAAGGCTGGGCCGGCGCTACTCGACCACTTACGCCACTCCTAGTTCAGATGAAATCCATGACTCTGAAACGTAAAGCTCGTTCCCCCTTTCCCCAAGTAGAAACTTGTTGATACGGCTTCACCAAGAAGTCGTATCTAGTTGGAAAGGAAAACTCACCGATATTTCCCAGGTGATGCCTGTTAATGGATTAACTTGTTCCAAGAATTTTACTTCCCGAATATTGGGTAAGTAATCAAAAACTCTTTTACCAAGACAGCAACCTTGTTGCGAATATAAAATACACCACAGAGCCGGATTCCCCAGGTTTTGAGCAAGTATTTAAATCCCCTTAAAAAGGAAGATCTTAAATATAAAAATGAGTTTTGGGATCCGCTTTAACTTTTAAAAATCATTTTGAAGACTCGAAAACACTTTAAAGAGTGTTTGGAGTAAAACTGATTTAATGAAGTAAATCAGTCCCCAGTATATTTAGATAATGTCTTAATATTATTATTTAAATAATATTCCCACAAAGAATTATCTTTATAAAAATAATTGAAGTAGAAGTATTAAAACTTATACTTGAAACGAGTATTAAATAATCAAAGATATACTTATATGAAAGTATTATCTTTATTTGAATAATCGAAAATAAGTTTGATTATTGACACCTTATTCTTTAATAAAATAAAGAATATATTGCAGTAATAAGCGGAGTCATAATACCTCGAATGAATATTATAAATAATATTCATAAAATAAAGGAGTCATACATCCTCAAATGAATATCCAAGTAATATCCAATAATAATATAAAAGAGTCATAAGCCCTCGAATGAATATTCAAAATAATATTCAATAATAAAATAAAGGAGTCATAAGTCCTCGGATGAATATTCGAAATAATATTCAATAATAAAATAAAGTTAAAGTTATCGAATAAACCTTATTCGATTAATAGTTTGGAAAACTATAACCATATATATATATATAAATATATATATATATATATATATCCATATCCATATATACAAAATCTACTCGGGATCCTCGACTCCCGGTTTTAGAAAATATTTTCACCTTTGGGTCCCTATACTAAGGGTATATGCAAGTTACCGCTATCCTCTAGCATAGGTATTATCAACTGAACCAACATATATATATATGGAAAGAATGCGAAACATGCATGCATATATATATACCATAGCAGCATGCTTCAATATATTGCATCATTTGCTAATTAACCAACATGCATCTATCGCAAGATAATGCAAATACATATATTCATCACAACAACAGTTATAACGGGTAGAAAACTTGCCTGAGCGACTTGGGGTGATAAAAGGCTCGGGACGAGTCTGGTAACCTATAAACAACAAGTAAGTTGGAATTAAAACAAAATCACTTGTAAATCTATACTTTAACTAACTTAGACTCTAACGCTTGTTTTGCGCTCACTGATTCGCTTAAGTCACTCGGGTACCCTCAGCTCCACCATTTTTAATAATTTAACCTTTACGAGTTTTAAGGCTATTCCTTCGCGGGTGTCTTACCAACTGCCTAACACACTTACCATAAATGTTTCATACATTAATTAACCCTTTTTTGGTCTTTAACCTATGTTTCAAAGTAAGGCGAGGGAAAAAGTTTCGTTCGCGAAACGCCATTACTTGAAACGGTCGTTTCTCCTAAACCGTGCATCGGAATCGAACGAACTACATATCAAAACGAAGCTCGTAACATGAGCTATCTAATCATGGCAGTGGTCATAATCTAGCAGGGGGTTCTCGGGTCCTAATGCTATGCACAAAAACAGTCCAAAGAAAATCGGACGTTACGACGGCTATGTTTACGCGATTTCCAATATTTTAAACCATTCAAAACCATCCCAAATCAACCTCAAATACAACTTACAACCAACATCCATCCTTATCACATCATAACAACCCCAACCAATTCAATTTAATCAATCATACTTATGCCTAAACTTAACTTTAATCATACTTAAGTTCTTTTAATCAAAACCACAACATTTACCATTCCATTTCACTACCATTCCAAATCCCAAACTCTAAATCACCACAACAAGCTACAATATCATCCTACTAATTAAAATCATCTTATAATACATAGGGATCTAGGGTTTGGAGATGGTATACCTTCCTTGAAGTGGTGGGAGGAGCTAGGAAGCCTTAAGAAGCTTTGAGAAGTCTTAGGAAAGCTTGGATCTTCAAGAAAAACAAGAAAACTTCAAGTTAAAAAACTTGAAAACACTATTCATAGTCTTCTTCTTTGATTAAATGAAGAAGATTGAGAAGGAATTAATGGCTTAAACTCATGATATAGTCCTAACTAAGCATGAAGATGGTTAGGGAATTATCTTACCAATTTAGGAAGCTTGGATCTTTGATTTTGAATTTTTCTTGCCTTTTGAATAGTGAAAAGCCGTGAGCAATGAAGAACTAATGCCTTGGTTCTTTTTGATTTTTGATGAAGAATGAATTTACTTGGCTTGGTTGCTTGGTTTTTGTATTTGCTTTAGTCAATTACCTTCTTGCCCTTGAATTTGTGTGGTTCTCATTCAACCGCACCTCCTTCCTTCTCTTGTCATGCTTGTGTCACCCTCATGATGTCATCCTCCCTTCCTTGTCCTCTTTCTATTGGTTGGATGACATCATTCCCACTAATCCCTTTGATTAACTTCCTAATCGTTTGCCTAATGACCGCTGATCTGTTATACGGTTCGCTTAACTTTCGTTCTCGTTTATCGTTTGAAGGATCATACCCGGGATCTTATTACTTAGGTTCCCTTAACCTTTCTCAATACATTATATTCCTTTTTATGATCCTCTATTATAATCCTTTAATTTAAATCCTTTTTATCCTGTTACCTTATACTCAATTCTCTCCGTATCTTGTGGATTTCCGGGAAAAACCAAAGTGTTCGGAATTGGATTCTGACGATCTTTACATACACTTATATACTACATAGAGTACTAATAATATCCCAGAATATCCATAACAGAACCCCTACATAGTGTGGCATGAAAAGTTTTCTCATTCAGCTAAAACACTATTCACAAGGGTTACAAAAGTTGAAAATTTTGGGGTTATTACAAGAGGTGAGTGGTACCCCAGCCAGCCAAGCCACAGTCTCTCAAAAGACTGTGGTGGTTCAAAAGGAGTCAAACACATCCCTAGTTGGATCCTCCCAAAAGGATGCAGCTATTGAAAATAGTCCCCAACCAGGGACATAGATCAAAAGAGGGAGGGACACTGAAGCCACACATTCACCAATCAAAGCCTTTTCAAGGAAGAAGAAGGCCAAAACCCTACTTTCCACACAAGGGGCACACACAGCACAGATACATCCACCCGTATCTTTGCCTTCTCAAATTCAGCTTGATGTGACTCCAGCAAATGTGGAGTCACAGCCCCATTCTCTCATAATAGAAACACATCCATCAAATTCTCCATCACCCTCTCTGGATGTGGATATGATATTCACATCACTTCCTGATTCTCCCTCATTAAAACTCAGGGAGGAGCCCCACTCAAACCCTGATGATCATCATCTTTTCGATGATTTGTTGGATCATCAGCCAATTCTTTCAGATATAGTTGAAGGATCTGTGTCACCTCACTTAAAATCAATTCACACAGATTCAACAATTATGTCACTTTCAATATCTACATCTTTTCCTTCTTCAACGGATATTTCTCATCCGTTGACAAGTGTTTGTTCTTCGACGGATAAGCTTCACAGTAGTTATCCGTTAATACCATCAGTTTCCACTTCAACGGATACTCCCTATCCGTTGATGGTCTCTACACATATAACAGAAACAATTCCAACTGTAGAGGACATGGTTACTGTACAATCACTTTTAGGTTTGAGGGAAGGGAGTGATAATTTGAGTGAGAGGCTGGGTTGCTCTCAGGCAAAAGGAGAGGTTGAGAGTCACCATATGCATGTTATTTCTTCCAGCATGGCAAAAGTAAGTGAGGGGAGTGCCACCTTAGAAGGTGAGGGTGAAGGTGTGAGGGTGTATGTGAGCCAGGGGGAGCCCCTGATGCAAGAAAATAGAGAAAATGAGAGAAAGGAAGGTACAGAAGCTATAAGGGTGGATCCAGCCATTGCTAGTGAGTCAATGATAGTGGATGATGCAGAAAAGGAAAGACAATTTCAGCAACATTACAAAGCTGTAATTGATAACATTTCCTTGGATGCTGACACTTTTACTCACCCTGTTCCAGCCTATCAGCTATTGGCTGCTCAGGGCAATGTGGGGGCAGAACAGACTTTAAACATTGTACACACTTCAGAATCTCTTCTCAGAGACAAAGCTGCTGTTAACAAGCTGCCTTCTCAAGCTGGTGAGCCATCTGAAGAATTTGGAGTAAATTCTAATGATGATGACTCTAATTATTTGGATGAGAGCATGAACTTAGGGGGAGAAGCAGGCCCAAGTTCTGTTCCAGATCTACCTGATTGGGCATGGGCAAAGGCATCTACACCAGGAGAATTTGGTGTCACTTTGGTCAGGAAAGTAATGACTATTCAAAAGGCCCTTCAGGAGACTACAGATGCTGGTACCAAGGCAATTCTTCAAGCTCATTTGGACTCTCTACATCTCTTGCAGTTGTAGCATTTCAAACAGAATCTAAGTGTAGATGAACTCAAGCAGGACATTGCTGATCTGAAATCCTACAATGCTGAGAAGTTGGATTCAGTCATGCCTTATGGTACTATGCAAGATTTGTTGGGGAGACTGAGGAAAGCATCTGATGCTGACAAGAGGCTGGCCAGGTTGGAAGGCAGAGTTCAGATCATTGAAGACTCTATGGTCACCATTCTTCAGAATCAGCATACTCAGACAAATCTACTAATGCAGCTGGCAAAAGCACAAGGCTTGACCCCTACCCTTGATGATAACAAAAAGGGGAGAATAAAGGGGAAGGGGAAGGAGAGCCATCAACAACAGTTCAAATATCTCAAGTGCTAGTTCCTGCCATCATCACTTCTCCAATTATTCAAATCAAAGGAAAGTTTGATGGAATTGATTTAATCCAGATAGCAGCAGCTGAATTGCAAGTCAAAGAGCAAAGGAGGAAAATTGATGAAAAGATGCAACAAATTTTTGGTTCTACAACTTCTAAATCACAATCTGTGAAGCATAGCACAAAGGTGGAACCAATTATTCTGGAGCTCAAGCCAGAAGGGAGGAATAAGGTTGGAGAGACTTCTTCCAAAAATCTGAAACCTATGGTTCTCAAGCCCAACAACAGATCCAACAAGGACTCTACAAAGAATCCTCTAAGCCTTGCTCAGATGAAAGAAGTGGATTTTCCTCTTCCAAAGCCTGATGAAGACAAGGTTTTGGGTGGAAGTATCATAAAGCACAAAGAGACCATGGATGTGGTTGTAAGGAGGAACATGGCTATTATCTTTAGAGAAGGAAAAAGCATTTGTGTGATGCAAGGACATCCCAAATTCCAAATAGCCAAGAGGGAAGAAACCAGAAGGTTGAAGGAAGAAGCCAAAAGCTAAAGGCTGACAAAAGAGCACAAGCAAAGCTTGAAAAACAGCAAAAGTCAAGTCAAGCTGAAGAAAAGAAAGAAATTAAAGACAAGAGTGAAGATGCAGGTATGGGGAACATGGTTGATAAGGATATGGAAGAAAGAAGTAAGAAAAGAAAGGAATGGCAGAAAGGGAACAGAAAGAAGGTCATTGCAAAGAGAAAGATGGTAGATGAGACTGAAGAAACCCAATCAAAATCTAAACCACTACCTTCTATTCCTGAACCTATTGTGTCTGACCCCTTCATAAACATTCATGGTGAAACAATCATTCCTAAGGAGGAACTAATTGATTGGGACACCATCAAATTGCCCACCTTCTTAACCTCTTCTCCACCATCAAAGAAGCAGAAAAGAAAATCAAATCAACACCTTCTAAAACCTCAATCAAATTCACTCAGAAGCCTAAGCCTAAGCCACAAGCCTCTAAGGATGATTATGTTCACATTTGTGACATAAAAGAATTTTCAGACATTGAACTCTATCTGGATGAGCTGGAGGAAGTAAGGGGAATAGCTGCCTACAGACAGCTACCAGAAAGACTAGTGTTCAAATACAAATGAAGTGGGGAAAGAACTTGGCATCTCTACAGGATTCTGAATGAAGGCTACTCTACCTTGGTTAGAGTCTACTCAGCCATACAAAGGGATTCTGGCTTTACCAGGACTGCCAAGACTGAGATTCTCAATAAGATTGCCAACATAAGAAAAACTTGGTGGGAGCCCAATGCCTTGCCTAGAACATTACTCATTCAAGAAAGAGGAATTACAGTTCACAAATCACCTCATTGGTTGATGGAGTTCAGAGACAACAAAGGAGTCAGAAGATTTTTCAGACTTGAAGATCAGCTTATGATTGCCAGTAATGAAACTCTCAAGGATATGCAATCTAAGTTGGACATCAAAGAAGAAGATGAAGCTGAGTTCTACAGACAACTTCAACTTCAAATAGAGGAGAATGACAGAAGGCTAGGAAAGAAAACAAGGTATCAAAGGAAAAGAAATTAATCTGCTCAGGCTAAAGGAGCACCATTGAAAATAATGTAGTTCTTCAATTGGATCTCAGCATACACATTTTTGCAGCACTTTTGAATTTCTGCTCTATTACAGTTAATATATTTGTCAAGTGTTTTGTTATCATCAAGCTAAACTCAAATTTATGCCTACAGTTCTAGTAGACATAATAGGGGGAGATTGTTAGGAATATATGTATTAGTTTGATGATAAGTTAAACAAAACACTTAAGTAGAAATCTAGTGTTTGTAGCCTAACGGATAAGACCATCTTAGCTATCCGTTGAAGGAGTAGCTTTACTTAGCAAAAGTTTAGTATTGTAGCACATTTACACTCTCTGGATTCAAGCTTGTAATTCTTAGATGTGGTAGGAAATTATCAGTCATGTTGACTACTAGTGGGATATGCAAATAGGAGGGCTATTATAAATATTTCATGCCTTGTAATTATTGTATCAGTGAAGAAGTATCAATGACTATTGAAGACCTTCAACGGATAAGAAATAAAGCTTCAACGGATGTCTCTAAAGCTTCAACGGATAATATCCATCAACGGATAAGTGCTTCAACGGGTAAAGACTTCACTGCTAATGCATCAACGGATGAAAGCTTCGACGTATGCTTAGTTCATTAGCAGTTGATAGTGACAATTCACAAGCTGAAAGAGGCACATGGGTTGACAGAGACAAACCTGGAATGTGAAAGCCTCTAGGAGGAATCAAGAAAATGCAGCATTTCCATTCTGGTGCAAACAAGGAAGTATTCAAGATTAACAGCTAGCCTAAATTGCATTGGATAGAGAAGAATGAAGAAGAACATGTGAAGAGCCTTTTTAATTGTATTTTACAGTTTTGTCTTTACTTGTAAACTTGGTGATATATAAACCAAGTAGCAACTAGTAATTAGATGTGAATTTTCCAAAGCTGTTTAGAAAAATCCAGAGAGAAAATCATATAGTTTGTACTAGGAAGTAGCTGTGATTTAATTCTTTGAATCACAGATTTTCTGAAATAACACATCTCTGGTGGAACAACAAATCCACCAGAAAAGTTTTTAAGTTCTTTGTGTTCTCTTCATTTGTGTTTGAATATATATCTGTCTGTATTAGCTTCAAGCCATTCACACACATTTGCTCACTAAAATACTTAGCCTTAGAAACTACTCAAAACTTGAAAAAGTTTTGAGATTTACATTCAACCCCCCTTCTGTAAATCTCATTGTTAGTCCACTGGGAATAACAATTGGTATCAGAGCAAGCTCTTAACATACAAAGGGTTTAAAGATCTATTCTGCTAACATTATGAGTGCACAGAAGAATCCTCCTGCTAGGAAGGATATTGGTATAAAGATTCCAGTCCTGGAAAAAGATAACTATCATCACTGGAAAGTGAAGATGCATTTACATCTTCTTTCTCAAGATTAAAGCTACATCAACTGTATTGAAAATGGTCCCGCGTTGGGCCCCTGAGCTCAGCCCGCGTGTGGGCACCTGAGCTCAGCCCGCGTGTGGGCACCTGAGTCCACCTCGCGTGAAGGCACCTGAGCCCTCCTTGCGTGGGGACAACCAAGCCCACCTCGCGTGAAGGCACCTGAGCCCTCCTCGCGTGGGGACAACCGAGCCCAGCTCGCATGTGTGAGCCCAGCTCGCATGTGTGAGCTCGGCCCACATGTGTGAGCCCAACTCACATGTCATGAGCCCAGCCCACATGTGCTGGCCCAAGTCATATTAATCTACGATTCTGGCCCACACATGAGAGTCCAGCTATTCAATACACCCATGGGGACCTGTTTAGGGCTTATGACCGAAAGCGGGCATAACAACTACCCCCCAAAATTCCTGGTCGTACCTTGAGGCTGGGAATTTTTTAGTCTTTCATGGCCTCGCAGGTACGAGGCCACCAGGCCACATCAAGCCGCCTCACGTGCCTCGCCTCACATGCCTTTCATCTAGCATGCATTTGAACGCATGACAGCTGTTGAACAGCTGGCGTGGGGATTTGTGTCATCTTTTGAGATGGTGACATGTGTCCCTGATCCTTTCTCTCTCTCTATCCCCTATAAATGTGGGATTTCAATTTCATTTCTAACATTTCCAAGAACATTCCAAAACTCTGCTCAATTTGCTCTAGGATCTACCACAGCGAAGATCATAATCTCCACAAGAACCGTCTACCGGCGGCGATATTCTCCCGGCACAGATTCATCAGGATCTTCATATACCTCTCCAACAGGTACTCTTTGATTTGAGCCCATTCACATGTTACTTAGTCATTCAACTCGAGCACACACCACATGTTTGATACGAGCCCACACACACAACATGTGATGCGAGCCCATTTGCTCGTTTAGAAAATTAGGTGTGATCCCGTGTGAGATGTGAGGACACTTAGGTGCGCCCCCATACCTGTTTTTACTTTCTTTTTAGGGCCACACACTAATTTTCACCATCTTTTACAGATGTCGAGTGCATCTTCAGCTCGCTCCTATGGATCATCTCGCTCTTCCTCGAGCCCGGCTCACACCTCTACTAGCTCGGTTCGTTCTTCAGCCACTCCGTCTCCATTAAACCAATATCCACCGAGCAGCGAGGCTCAAAGGACTTCCAACGTGAGCTGACTTCTCTTTCTAGCCGTCTCAGACAACTCATCTCTCTCGGCTCAGCTATCAGCCCTCAAGGGGCATTAAACATTGCTAGAGTTGAGAACTCGATGCGAGCCGCTGGCTCCGGCTCGCTGGATATTCACCTCGACCCTAACCCTGAAGGCTATACCAGGAAAAAATATATATGATTAGAGAGATAGGCCTGTGGACCTCTCCCATATTTCAGCTTCCCTCGGGGTAGAAGAACTGTTAAACCGCGAGCCCGCCCCCTTGGATAAAGAGCGAGCTGAGGAGATTTTAAGAAAGATGTTTGAAGAGAGGGCAGCCCGCCTGATACAAGCTGCAGCTAACAACCTCGACCATATTCACCTTGACTTAGAATCTACCGACAGCGACCTGGGGAGTGCATACTATGACACCAAGAAGAAAGGAAAGGAGCCCGTAGCTGCTGAATATCCCATCCTTGGGCTCGAGGGTGAAGAGGATGGCTCGCATTGGTCCTATGACTCTCCTCAGAGCGAGGAGGTGGCAGATGTTAAAAGTCAATACAAGATTTATAACTATAACTACATCCCCGCAGCCTCTCCTGAGCCTTATGTGCCTCCTGCCCAGCCCGAGCTTGAGGGTGAAATTATTTTTAAGAGGCAGATAATTCCTGACGGGGAGGAGAGCTCAACTGCAAACGAGAGGTTAAGGTGCTCGCTTGTCGCGATCTGCCCACCTCGCTTACTCAGAAACATCTGGCCGAGCACATCGAGCAGTTCCAGCTCGAGGGGTATGTTGTTTTGCCCCTGCCGCATATGAGATGCTATAGATTCAATCACCTGAAGAATGGAGGCAGGGTGTCTCGCATGGTCTTGTCCACCTTCCTACTAAGGCTAGGAATCTCCTCACCCCTGCATCCCTTCATCAAATATGTTTGCGAGCACTACCAGCTCGTACCCCTTCAGATCAATCCAAACGGATACCGGGCCGCCCTCGCACTGTACATCATGTACTACAAATGCGGGTACCCTTTTTTAACCGCGAGGCAGCTTGGTTATTTCCTCAATTTGAAGCATTCTCCCAATGATTTTGGGTATTTCTACTTTTCTGTCTGGCCGTTCTTCAACAAGAAGAACCTCATTCACAACGGGCCGAGCAACTCAGGAAAATGGAAGAGCCCCTACTTTTATCCACGAGGTGCCTCGGGTCCAGATCCACTTTTATTATAATCCATGTAAGTCCTCCCTGGTCGCTCTCCTTTCCTTCACCGTCGTTCTTTCTTTTAACAAAAAATATTTTTTATTTATCTCCAGCCACCCCGCCTCGTACTGTCCTTGTGGGATAAGAAAATAAATGCGGACAGCCTTCTAGATCTTCATAAGGCAAACAGGGATATTCGAAAACTCATAACGACCTCAAACCTGATCGCGTGTGGGTTTTTGAAGGAAGGAGTGAGGCTGATTCCTCAAAAGAAGAACTCTCGGAAGAGGGCCAAAAAAGGTAAGAACATCGGGCCCGCATGTGCGAGCCTGTCTGCTCGCATGTGTGAGCTCGTGTGCTCGTAGAATTATATTTTCTGCATGAATCTCACTCCGTATTGTACTTCAATTCTCTGCATTTATCTGCTCGTATTTTCTCTTTTTTTATTGCATCTCGTTGTGACTAATATATCACTTTATTGTTTTCTTTTTCAGAAATGGCCATCTCCCCTATCCCTTTTATGAAAGAAGCTGAGCAAGCTGCGGCCTCGGGCCCGGTTCAGCCCGCTGCTGCGACCACAAGGGCTCGCTCTCAGGCCAACCCCCCATCCCGCATGACTACTCTTTCCGAGCATCTCAAGGACTCAGGGCCTTCTCCTCGGCTAAAAAGGCATAGATGCCATAAGGAGGGAAAAATTGGCGAGCCTGACCCAAAGAAGGCTGCTCCATCTGATGCCCCTCTTCCAACTTCTTCTTCAGTCAACACGGTCGCGGCCATATTTGGCCGGCTCTCTCAAGCTAACATCCGCGACCAGGATGTGAAGAATTGATCCTTCTTCTCTCGAGGTCAACCGGGACGCACCGACCCGGGCCGCGGCTGAGGTGTATTACCGTCAACTGTCTAAGGCTCGAGAAATGTGATCCCTCAGCCAGACCAATATAAAGTTCGACTCTAAGGTCAAATCTCTTCAGAGCAAGGTATCCGAGCACGGGCAGGAGAAAGTTACGCTGGTGAATAATTATAATCAAAAGATGCTCGACTTGAATGCTGCTCACGAGAAAGCTTTAAGGGAGCAGAAGGAGGCTCATGATCTAGCTGCGGAAGCGTGGAAGAAGGAGAAGGATGGCCTCGAGGAGAGGGTGCTCGAGCTGGAGGGGTCGGTTTCTGCCTTGACCGCGGGCCGCGAGGCTCCCCTCCCTGATGCTAGGAACCTGGGGGCCAGGAACTTCATGAAAATCTTCATCAGTAAGGTTCCTGATTTTGATTGGGCGGCTCTGGGCGCGGGCACAACTAGGCATGCTGAGAAGCTAAAGCTAGAGATGGAACGGGACGCTCAGATTGTTGAGGAGGCCCGGCTCGCAGCTGAGCAGGCCCGGGTCGTGGCAGATGAGGGTCGCAAGGAGACGGAGGCTGATAACCCTTAGATAAATTTTATTTAGGAACTAGACTTTTGACTGGGTAAGAGGCACCCTTCTCACCTCGCGCTTGTATTTGAAATATTCTGTCTTGGGGCATAACTTATTTACAACTTGCTTTTATAAATATCAAGTCTTTTGTGCCCGCGTATATCTTTACTGTGCTAGCTGGTTTTCTTTATTTTGTGTAAACTTACTTGCCCCTACTGACCAAAAGTTATCATAGCCCTGGCCGCGTATGGCGGGTATTACACCTTCACAGCGAGCCGAGCTCATCAACTCGTATTCATGTTCAATTAA